>NW_024879543.1:29059-186795 GCF_009819885.2 Catharus ustulatus
AAGTGCTGGGACAGGGAAAAGGTACAGGCAGCCAGGGACACAGAACTTAGCAGCAAATAGTGAATACTAACAACAATTACACATAACTGGATAAACACAGACAAAAACCAAACAATTTCTCAACAATTCACCCATAAACAATTGGTAGTTATAAATAGACAAATTAGGACTGATCCTAGGAAGCTGGGATTTGAAGCATTCAGCAGTTTATTCTCCATTCACCAGCACCTGAATCATGCATTGTGCAAAATTAGAGACAGGAGGATATTCGGAGCAGAGAGGCTGGAGATTTTGGGGTTGTTACACCTAGCAGAAAATGATGGAGAGGTTTTAGCCTTAAACCTTACTGCTGAGAGCAAAACCTCTTACTTAAAACCCTGTTATTCTCTGTTGCTTTTGGGGATTGAACCTCTGTTGCAGCCAAGGATTTTAGAGACATTTAACTCTGACTTCAGTCTCCTTGGTGCTTGAGGGGAAAGGAGCCATTTTCTTTGCTAAAATACATGCCGTACCTGCTAGGCTGCTGCCATCACTGTCATAGGTGCTGGTATGGAAGAAGACGCTTTTGGGTTTGATCTCATCAGCTAGATTTTCAGCTGCAAAAAGGCAGCTTAGACATCACGGACCTCTGCTGAAATTCAAGATGCAATTTTTTTTTTAAGGTCTAAGCAAATGCAGTAAGTTTTGTTAGGAAATAATTAATCTCTCTCTGACTTGAGATATGTATATCCTGTAGGATAAAAGTATAGCTCTAAGAAACATGAGTGTTTCTAGTATACAATCTTCTGCTTTCTTGCCTTCCTTGTCCAGGGTCCCATGCAGTTGATTTTATTTTGGGTTAAACCAGATGCCTTTTCATCTCTTTCCTTATTCTTGTAGTTATGCTTTGAGCGTCTCTGGGGAATAAGTGGCTCCACTTTTTTGCCCAAACCTTCTACCTGGTCCTGCACATCTATGGGTGAGCCTACCTTGGGGTGATCTCTGAACTCCTCCCACCAAAACCATCCATGTGCATCAGGATCTTGGTGCACCAAAAGCCAGTCTCCAGCAGTGCTTGAGTCAGGTCCCTAAAGACCAGCTCTACTGATTCCAAAAGACCGGATGGGGAGCTCAAGGCTCACCTGCAAGGCCTGGGACCACTGGAGAATCCTTCTGAGCAAATCTGTTTGGAGCTTCCAGGACTGAGCCTTGCAGGTGACACAGGGACTGCGATTCCCTGGAGTACAGCCCAGGGAAACACTGCAGCTGCAATCTTCCTCTGCAGGAAGAGGACAACTTCTGCTCCTCAGCTGACATTGGAATGCATCAGCACTGCTGCCCTCTAACAGAGCAGAAAAATAATGGGAAAACTTTCCTGAACAAATGATCCCTTGCAAAGATGTGTAAAATCATTCTGATGACTCATTTGGTCTCCAGGCCCACAAATACACTCTAAATATACTATATAAATATACTGCACAAACAACTCCATGGACACGCTTTCTGGTGGCCTTTTTATTATTACTTTGTAACACTGAGTAATGCATTACTCCTTTCCTACACAAAGGACACTTTCACTCCATGATTATATCTGCAGGATTCAGCTAGTTTGTGTTAGCATCATTACTTTGATCAAAACCTTTGCTCTGGGTCAGCTCGTGTGGCCTAAACTTCCATTCTTCTACCTCCTATTTCTGAGGTGCTGATGCTAACCACAATGATTGCGGGACAAGAGTGCAGTTAGTCCGATTTCTTGGGTTAATGCACGATGAGTTAATGTGTAATGTGTAAACTGAGAACACAAGTATTATTTCTGTGTCACCTCCTTTCGACTGCTCATGCCTTTCAGGGACTTGAAATACAAGTTCTGCTAAAGAGAGAAATGGAGCAGCAGAGTAGCTCCCACAGGTCTCGCTCATACAGTCATCATTTGGGTGGTTTCACAACAAGAGGAGAGAGAACAAGGCTTCTAAACTTTGGAAGGATTGTGTTTTTATGCTTTTCTGAAGTCTGCCTTTTCGTAGTGTGTCCATCACCTGCTCTGTTTGGTCTCTGCTTCGTAACTTCCCACTCAGTTGGGACTTGCCCACTTTGGCAATATGTTATTTTCTCTCGCCTAGAGAGAAGAATGAAGCAGCACGTAACCTGCCACACTGCACTTGACTGCAGAGCTCTGGCAATACGACCTCTAAATCCTCCAGAGCCCTGGTAGGTTCCCTTCCTTGCCACGCTGGGCCTGAACCGCTCAGTGCCTTTGCAGCTGTGTGCTCCTGACGGGTTGTCCCATTCGTGGCTTTGCGTTGCTTCCCAGGGGCCCAAGGCTCTCCCTGCTCACACAGGGTCCCCTCCCTGCCCCACACCCCCTGACAGCTGCCCCACACCACCTGCCCTGTAGAGATGTTGTCCCTCTCACCCTGGTGTTCCCCAGTGCCAGCCACCCCTCCAGGTGAGGCAGGAGCAGGGAGCAGGCCCCGCTTGTCCCCCTTTCCTGGCGGTCACTGGGTATGCAAGAGTAAAGGAGGGCTGAAAGGGCACGTCCTCCTCACGCTTCCCTCTCTCCAACCTTTGGGGCACCAAGGCGCTCTGCTCCAGGGGATGCAAGGGCCTACACTCGCCTTGCCTCGCTAAGGTGTCCTTCTTCCTTCTCTAAGGCCTGAGATTGCCTTCTTGGTGCGAGTCGACTCACAAATGGGGAAAAACAGACGCTTTCAAATTGAGGGAACTCTCCTGGGTAACTAGTGCAGGTTTTCAGCACTAGAATTCCAGACCTGAAAAGAATCCCAGAGAACAAGGTAGGTTGGAAAAGAGTGTGGAGGTTATCAAGTCCAAGGTATAAACTACGACCTTCTCATCAACTAAATCATGGCACCGAGTGCCACGACCAGTCTTTTTTTTAAACGAGGAAGGGCTGGGCCTTTGCAATGCTATTTATTTTCAAATATTGCCCTCAGCATATGAAGTGTGAAGAGCCCAGCCTAAGGCTCCTCAAAGACACTGCCGTTGCATACAGGGAAAACCTTGTAAAATCATGGCTCAGGCCTGCTGCTCCATCTGAGGAAGAAAGGACTGAGGGAAAGTGACTCAGCTGCATTAGAGGTAGACAAACCACAGTAAAGGCAGAGAAACCATGGCGTGTGCACAGGGTGGTGTGTGGTGATTGGTTGAATTACATTTGTTACGATTGGAAAGTATGTCACTGATGGAGGCCTGTCTGCTTCCAAAGGCCTGGGTTTACAATCAAGCAGCTCTCCTTCACACCTGCCTGGGGATCCTGCGTCACTACGGACCCCCATCTCACATCCACCAGATGAGGATCTGCCTGTGCTGAGTCACCAGGAAAGCAAGCTAAGCCTGGCCTCATTACTCCATGGGTGAACAGAGTTGGTTTCCAGAGGAGTTGCATGCACTTGTTCCCTCCTCTCACCCAGTATTCTTCTTTCGCTCTCAGGCTGGCTCTTGGGTTTAACTCAAACTCTGCAAGAGAAGAGAGTGAGTCCTGTCATTTCTACTGGCATTTGGCTATCTGAATGTCTGCAGGGAATCATACAGGGCACACGGAGCCTGGGCAAACACCTGGGAGAGTGTGGTTTTGGACTGCTCCAAAGGGGCCTTCTTTGGGCTCGCCATCTGCAGGGCATTGCGGAGCCGTGGGCCGCCGGCTGCTGCCACAGCTCCAACACCACAAAACTGTGGCAGCCCAAGAATCACCGCACAGCCTCTCTGCACGTTCTGAGAGGTTAAGTGCCAGAGAAACTGCAAGCAGGACGAGAGGAGCTTTGCAACAGGAGCTAAGCCAGCACCTCCCTGACACAAAGGGAGGTCAGGCTCCAGAGTCAAAACAAAGGTGAACATTCACCCATGTGCTCCAGAAGCAACCGCACACTACAATTACTGCTGGAAATTTATTTCCACTGCTTCTTTTGTCCCTGAATGTCATTGAAGAAGTTTGGCTTTTCAGAGCCAACAAATATTCCAGAAGGTAGAAGCAGATTTGCTTTTAGTCAAGCCTTGGGGACCAAAAGTCATATTTGCTTGCATTTTGTGGGTGCCGGCTGGGCTAGTGCATTTTCTGAGGCTTCCCTGGGATGCCTCGAGCACTGGCTTATGAACTGTGAGGTTTTTTCCTGCCGCTTCATGCCTGAGGAGAAATTCCCTGGCTTTTCCTTTGCATCAGCTGTACAACAGATTCTATTGCTGGGAACAACTATGGCAACAAACCCAGAGCAGCTGCCATTGAGAGGCCAAGGCAGCACTGCCTCGTCACAGCGCTGTCAGCGCAGCGTTGTCCCAGGGTGCACAAGGCCTGGCTGCCCAGAGCAGCTCTTGTGCTCACTGCTGCAGGAGGATCCTTGTGATCAAGGAGCTCTCAGCAGACGACCTGCACCCTGAGAGGAGTTTTGGCTCTTCCCTTGGGTGGTGTTCAGTGTGCAAAGTCGCATGGGAGTGCTAAAATGATCGGGCAAGTCTGTGCTGCGGTTTGCACCATTTTTTCTTTTGCTTATTCTGGCTACTGCCTGACGCACCTGACACGTAAGTAAAGGTTTACCCTGGGGATCACATCACCTGGCCTGTGCTTTACTCTGCTCTTTCTGCCTGAGTAGTGCGCCAGTTTGTTTGGGAGCAAAACGACCATTCAGATGCCACCACTCTGGTCAGTCTCCTGCCAACAGCGTCAGCTCCCAAGGGGGTGTCTGTACCGGGTGGCGGGCGGAGAAGATTTGCAATCTAAGCTGCAGCGGCTGCATTCCCTCCATGTGATTGTGTGCAGCAGTGGAGTCTGTCATTCCCTCAGCTTGTTGCTTCAAGCAAGAGCACCTGCATTTGCAGATTCTAAGGAGAGATCCTCTGAAGTACTTCTAAAACTCTGTGTCTCTCTCTGGGAATGAGGGAAAGCATCTTTTGCTGGATATTCTGACACCGAGAGGCCTTGGCTGTCTGACTTGACCCTTTATGGTGCGCCAAGATAGCGATTCCCTTGGCCATGCAACACAAACTCCAAAGCAGTCAGGGTTTGCTGCTGAAGCCAGGAGCTGTTCCCAGGTTGCTTCAGCAGAGAGCTGCCCCAGAGAAGAGGGCCCGTGGGGGAGGCTTTCTTGGGCTATTGTCTTCCACAAATTGATGGGAATTTGTGTGTGAGATTTCTAAAGTAATCGAGAAAATGCAGGGAAGAGAAGAGTTGGGAAGAAGTGAAGCTCTGACTGTCAAGGGAAAACCAGCATTTCCATGACCGTGTTTCTATTTGCCTCCTGACAAAAGAGGCCCAAGTGTAGACAGAGCCTAGGCTAGCGTCCTTGTTGTTCCCTTGCTGGCCATGGGAAAGAACGCTTGCTCCTGGAGGCGTGTTGGGAAATAGGAAATGCTCTCTTGGGACTAAATTGTGCTGTGAAACCTCAAGACAGGCACATTTCTAAGGGCATCTGGCTTCTTTTCCTTTGCTCACTGTAGGTCACCTCACACATGGATGGAGGCAAGCCTGTCCTTTGGTGAGAGTCAAAGGAACCTGTGACGTCACTGGCGTGTAAGAATTGTGGGGCAAGCCGTGAGCTTGGCCTGTTGTAGGAGAGTGTAGAGTGTCAGCCTGGCAGGCTGAGAGAAACCCAACTGGCTCTTGGCCTCAGCAGTAGCAAAGGCAGCACTGGTTCTTTCCTAATTCTCCAGCACAAAGCCTCTCAAGAGATGAAAGCCAAGGGTGGCAGCCCAAACGCACAGCAAGATGGAGTCCCAGCTCATTCACCCATCTTCATGGGGTTTTCATGACTCAGAATGCCACTTGTATCAAAGTCTATGATTTCCCCCTCTTCTGGCTGCATAGCCAGCTCAACAGAAACCAGCTCCTAAAGGATTGGCTGCTCCCAGACTCACTCTCTCTCACTGCTGACTGTCTTCAGGGCTCAGCAGCAGGCTCAGCACCTCCTCTGGCTCCCTCTCTTGTTGAGAAAGAGGCTGAAGAGGAGCAAAAGGACATCAAGCCTCCAGCTGCAGCCCCTCCACAGCCAGAACCTGCAGAGCCAGTGAGTGGCACCTGGGCTCGGCCCTGCCTTGTGGTGCAGAGCCAAGCTTCAGGCTGTGGATGACCCAGCCCTTGGTGCTCGTGGCTGAAGATGCTGGGGGCTCTGTGCCTGCCATGGCCTAGCGCTGCTTCTGCCAAGTCAGGCACCCCTGGCTGTTGGCTTCTGACCTTTGACATTGAAGCATGACTTTGCTGGGTTGCTGGGAGGGCCCAAGAATGTCTCTTGGGATCAGACAATGGGCAGCATTAAATTAGTCCCAGCGTAGAAGTGAGCCCTTTGGTGCCCAGTGTCTGTGCAGGCTGCCTGTGCGCAGCGCACAGACAGGTGCAAAGCCGCAGACCAAAGCCTTGCAGGATACTTAGGAGACACTGGCCCCTCTCCATGGCCTAATTTGCTTCAGGCACAAAGTGGGCTGTGCTTCACTTCTGCAAAGTCACAGCAGAGTTTGGTGAGGAGAATCTTAGGCAGCTGTGCATTGGAAAGGCCGCTGGGTCTCTCAAGGGCTGGAATGCAGCTCTGAAGGGCCACTCCTTAAAGCCTGAAATACAGAGGGGAAATCAGTGAAATAGATCAGAAAAGGCACATGCTCTGGCCTTCTGGTCAGACACCTGCACACCAGCTGCAGGGTGATTTCATTGCCCAGCAGAGCACAGAAGTCAGAAAGCAACAAGGCTCTGGGGCAGTGCTCTGATCTCCTTCTGGATCTTTGCAAGCGCATCAATACCTTGCTGCAGTCGTCTTGCGGAAAAGTGGATAAAATGGAGCATGGAACTGGCCAAGAGCTCCTGCATCAAAGTAGCCTTTGGAGTTTTCCCATTGCCTTGGAGCAGGGGACATCAAAAAGCCCCCAGCTGAAGAGGCCTGGTGCTGGCTGACAGCAGCTGCCCAAGGCCTTGCCTTTGCCATGTGCTCTGCAGGACATCTGTGCCAGCCCCCCTTCTGATGGGCAATCCTTTCCTCTTGCAGTTCGACACACACTCTGCACTGCAGCGTGCCACTGGACCGGCAGTGCCTGCCGCAGCCGGCATTCCCCCAGCTGCCGGCACATCGTCCAGCAGCCCAGCCCAGCAGCCCCAGCCGAGAGAGGAGCAGAGCCTGAAGAGCCTGAGTACGTCTGCTGCTGTATTTCTTTGTCTGCGAGGGCACGGTGTTGCCTGCACTGTGTCTCCGTGTTGGCCGTGGCAGCAGTCCTCCTTGCTTTGGTGTCTCAGAGGCACTTGGGCCTCCCTGCAGAACCTGTGGCTGTGCTTGAGGCAGCGAGAGATCGCTCAGGCTGCTCCTGCTGCCTCTGAGGGCAGCTGGCACTGCCTTGGCTCTGCCTGCACTGCCTTCTGTGCCAAAGACAAAAGCAGAGATCATTGTTTGTGCTTGAGCAGAATGCTGGCCCCTAGTGAGTGACCAGGCCCCAGGCAGCTCTCTGGCCCGGCTGTTTTCTGTCTGTGGTTTTACTCCTCCTCTGGCTCAGACACTTTGTGCTCCTAAGTGGTCCTGCCAGTGAGGGTTGATGTGAGTGCAGAAGCTGCAAAGGCCTTTCCTCTGCTCTGGGGGCCCGGTTCTTAAAGGCCCATCATTTGGGCTTATCACACGAGATGCTGTGCTTGAAGGAAAGAAAGTCCTTTGTGGAAAGGCCAGCTGCTCAAAGGTGGAGAAGATTGCCCTCCCACTTGCTGCTGTCAGCGGCTGGAAGCCAAGTGACTGCAAAGGGCCCAGAGCTTGTTACAGTGGGGCTGCATTTGGGATCATCTGTGGAGTGGCCTCTCTGTTTGAAAGGGAATGCTCTGCACTGCTTTTGTCTTTCAGGGAGCATTGTGAGTGTGGGCCAGCCAACCAAGAAATACACGGCATTTGAAGAACTTGGACGAGGGTAAGAGTGACACCTGGTCATTCTCCCAAACCATGGGCCGTCTTTGGCCAGTGCAATATCAAGCGTGAAGTCAGGCAAGCTCCAAATACCACCAGACCATGGCTTGGTCTCCTGCCATCACTCAGGACTGCTGAGTCAGAGCAATCCGAAGGCACCATCAAAGACAAGTTGGCACTGGCAATGTCCTGCTTGTGGCAAGGAGCAGGACCTGGAAGATCTCCTGCCTCTGCAGCTTTATGGCCTAAAAGAACACCGTGGCACCCAAGAATTGTCAGATTCTCAACCACAGTGTTTTGAATACAATTTTTCTCCACTTTTTTACATGCACATGCATGCACACCCACACACGGACAGAGCCCCCCTTAGGTTTGGAGCTGACCTGACTAGATGTGTTGCCTTGGAGATTTGCAGTAGCCCTTGGTCTTCATTTTGCAGCTCAGTTTTCTCTTGCACCCCCTGCCTTGCATGGCAGAAGCTGGTGGGATACTGGCTGAAGAGACGCTGCAGCCAGACATTTTCTAAACAGTCCAGGCACCCTGGGCACATCTCCTGCCTGGGCCTGCTTTCACTGCCAGGGACTAAAGGGCTTTCTCTGCTGCCCTTTTCTTTCTAGGGGATTTGGAGCTGTTTATAAAGCCCTGGATGCCAGCACAGGACAACAGGTAAAGTGTCAACACCCTCAGCAGATCTGGCAGCTCTGCAGCGCTTTCCCCACTGCTCTGAGCTCAGCCCAGACCTTTGGCTGGCCACTCCATGGCTGCAGCAGAGGCTGTTGCTCTGAAGCACAGTCTTGGCTCAGAGTGCAGAATGCATTTTGGACGGGCTGCGGTGCTTCTCCTAAGCTCTGCTGTCTAGTCCAACGGTGGTTTGGCACAGCTTGTTACATCACTGCTCCAGCACTCGCTTTGTGCTCCCTGAGATCTGGGCCAAGGAGCCACTTCTCAAGAGAGTGGTCTTCAAGTGAGTGTCCTTTTAGGTGGCCATCAAGAAAATGAGCCTTCAAGAGGGGATGTCCGAGAAGCTGGCTGTCAATGAAATCCTGGCCATGAGGGACAACAGGAATGCCAATATTGTTACCTTCTTAGACAGGTTGGGCTGGTGTCATGTCACTGTTCCTTTCAATAGTGCAAGCCAGAAGTGAACAAGCCCTTTGGTCACTGGCAGAAAAGGGAGCTGTTGATGATTTCTGTAGTCATCTATGGGGCCTGGGGAGGAGGTGACACTTATTGTGCAATGATCTCTTCTGGCACGTGTAGCTTGGAGAGCAGTTGCAAAAGCTTGCCTCAGGCCCTGGCGTGACTGAGCTGTGCCCACTTGTCTCTCACCATGCTCCGCTTTTCTTCTTCCAGCTACCTGGTTGATGGGGAACTCTGGCTGGCAATGGAGTTCATGGACGGCGACACCACACACGCTGAGTACTGGTTTTGGGGGATCCACTCGTGGGAAATGGAAATACTTTGCTCTAAGGTCCTCCAACGGGTAAGACCCAAGACACAGCAGACAGGAAATTCCTGGAGCCATTTGAAGTCATGAGGCAAAGGCTGAAGGAAGTGCTGCAGGGAAAACGGTGCTGTTTGCACTGTGAGTGCTGAGACTTCATCGAGATACTTCAAAGCTTTCCAAAGTTTTGAACATTTAGAAGGATCCCTGATCTGTAAAGGGCAGGCTTCAAATTCCTAGTGAGAGTCTGCCTTCAGACCATCTTGAAAAGTCCCTGGGAGAAGGACAATTGGTGCCCAAGGGAAACGTGCACAAGGGCCAATGCTGACTCAGTGTTCCCTTTGCTTCCCAGATCCCATCTGTGCTGCCTCTCCAGAAGGGCTGCCCTGTGTGGCAGGAAGAGACAGAGGGAGGGCCTGTGACCATTGGGCAGGTGAAATCCCTCAGCCAACAGCCATATTTATAGAAATTTGTAGTTATATTTATATATCTATTTAGTTATGTTTATGGATTTATATAGGTATATTTATATGTCCATATAGTTGTTTTTTTTAGATCTGTAGACTTTATATGTATAGTTGTAGATGTATGTAGTTATATTTTTATATGTGAAGTTATAGTTACAGATGTCCTAGATGCATTTATACATATGTATAGTTACATTTACATATATATAGTTATGTTCATAAATAGATATAGTTGTATTTATAGCTGGGAGTTTAAGTACATAGATTGATAGCTGTATAGGTACAGACCATTTCTTAATCTTCTTCCCCCCTTGGATGCCTTTTTCACCTCTTGTTTTTCTCCTGTGCCTCTCTGTCCCCTCTTGCTGTGCTGGTCCGAGCTGGCGGCCGGGCCGGGCGGAGCAGCAATTCCAGCCCCGGGTGTCCCTGGAGCGGTGGGAGCTGCCGCTGGCCCCAGGCACTGTCCCCTGAGGAGCTGCTGAGGGACGGTGAGACTGAGGGGGCTCAGGGGGCTGAGGAGGGGTGACACTGAAGGGACAGTGACCTTGAGGTGCTCCTGGGGCTGAGGCTGTGGGGCAGCAGAGGGCCATGGTGGCACTGAGGTGACAGGGAAGTGGCACAGGCTGAGGGGGGTGGCGGGTCTAAGGGGACAGGATGGGTCAGAAGGGACTGAGGGGGTGAGAGGACTGCGGGGCTCTGGAGAAACTGAAGGGGACTCGGGGTTTGCCCAGAGCATGGCGGGGCTGAGGGGATGGAGGGGCCAGCAGGGAGCACAGAGGGGTCCGGGACTGCAGCTCTGCCAGGCCTTGGGAACAATTCCTGAGCCTCCGTTTTTGTTTTTGCCACAGCTGCACTGAAGGCCTTGAAGAGAGCAGGAGGAGTGACAGGAGCCAGCAGGGAGAAGCCAAAGGCCAGGAGCAAGAGCAGTGAGCAGGGAGCTGCTGCCACCATGCGAGAGCCTGCCATCCAGAGTTGATACTAGCTCTTCCTATGTTAACCCACCAAGTAATTTTTCCTCTTCCAATCCCTCCAGCTGGAGTAGGAATGCAACTGGTACTGGGTTTTCATTCAGCTCATGCTTCAGTTTCAGACAACGCAGAACCCAGTCTTTGCCTCCACTCAGATCTTTCAGCCAGGGTATCTCATTCAGAGCCAGAAGAAATCAGTATGGGCTGTGATTGCTTTCTTATGCAATATCCTAGCCTCTCTTCAGACGGAAAAAGCTCTGTAAATGTAAAAAGAGCTAATTAAAGTACAGCTTTTCCAACCTATGTATTGTAGATCAGTGTATCTTTTTGTCTGGAATTTCATATTTTTATAAAAATGTGCATTCATATCTTCACATTTCTTAGTTTTTAATTATTCATATACCAAAACACTTTTAAAACTCTTATTTATTGCAGTTGGTAATTTTTATATCGCATATTTTAAAATATTATAAAACACCACCTTTTGGGTAGTTTTCCTCATTCCTAAAAAAAAAATCCACAAGTCCCATTGTAATCTCTGTCTCTCAAAGTTGTTTCATGCCTCTCTATTTTAAACCAGGACTACAATACTTTAATAGGGTTGAGAGCTATCCATGAAATGTACACCAGTGATTCCTCTTGTCGAATGTCACGGCCCTGACATGAGTCTCATTTTTATTTTTTCTCTCTCATCAGCTCAGCTGCAGACACACATTTGGTTGCAAATTTAAGACAGATAAGCAAAATAAAAACAATGTGATGGGCCTTAGGGAGCACCCTTGCTGATCTTCCTGCTTTTTCAGTTGAGCAAGTCTCACCCAGGCAAACAGATTGCCACTTAGTAATACATAATCATTTGGCAGGAACTCTATTGATTTCTAGGAACAGCTGGAAGCCTTTATCTCCACAGGATGTTTTAGCTTTCCCACACTTGGGTTTTGGATGCAAATACCATTGTCCCAGCTTTCTTACCTAGAAGTCTCATGGCTGGGCAAAAACTGCCCAGTGGGCCATATTCCAAAGGCAGTTTGGTCTAGAGTTTGTCAATGAAGGAGACCCTTATCCCATTCCAAACCACAGTAAAAAAATCATAAAAGAGAACTTCTCATACTTAAAAAACAGCTGACAATTCAGAGGTGAATGTAGAGCTTATTCACACAGTGAAAAGGAAGGGAATCTTCCAATGGAGTTGTGGTTAATAGAGTTTTTCTTCTGACTCCCACTCATAGCTGGCACTGGAGAAAGCCATGTCCCTGGAAGTGTCAGTGTCCTCTGTCTGCCATAAATTGTTTTGCTGCAACAAGCAGAGGCATCAGAGAGAAGCGCAATTGATGGTAGGAACAGGAGCTGCTCCAAGGAGAAAAGAAGAAATGAACTTTTACTTGCCAAACCCATCTCCCCACAGACTCCAGCAGGATTCCTCTGGTTCCCAGAAATACGCAGAAAGTAAAAGTTAAAGCCTTTTTTGGCAGGTGGGGTATCTGTGTGGATTGGAGGATCCGTGTGGAGCGGAGATTTCACTTGGGCCCGTGCAGGGCAGAGAAAACGCTCGGGTTGCAATGATGGGATATGAACAATCCCAGCAATGCAAGACTGGAAAGGATCTGAGCATTCTGTCCAAGCACAAACGGAAAACAAGTTGGGAGTCACCCAGCTACTGCCATGGACAGACGCCTGCAATGTGTGAACCTGGCAGAACAAATCTCCCTTTCCCATCAAATTCATTATTCCCTGTGCTTTCCTCTTCTCCCTTTTGCTCCAGGGCACACTCACACCTTCCACCTGACACAAACCCAGCGCCTCACAATCAAACCAGAGTTGTTTTTTCTCACCCTCATCTTTCAGCTGCTCAGAAGTGTGGCATCCCACCAAACATCCCACCAAAGTGGGACTCATGGAGAGACAGGACACTGGGGAACATCCCATCGAAGTGGGAGTCACGGCACACACAGGACACAGGGGAACATCCCACCAAGGCAGGGCTCAGGGAGAGTCAGGACCGCAGCAATCTCCACCCCAACGCAGCCACGAGGGCCTTGGGGAAGCTGCACCAGCAGCCCCGAGGCCGGGGGTTCAAACCCTGCCTCCGCCTCAGTGCCCGCATGCACAGCACGGCTACGGCAGCTCCCCCGTGTGCAGCATCGCTTTGGGGACCGCTTCGCCTCGGCAGAGTCAGCGGAAGGTCCGTGTGGATCAGGGAATTCCCTCTGGCACACTCAGGGCAGGCAAAACCCTCGGGGTTCAAACTTCGGGGTTCAGTGCTCTAGCACTAGTATGAGTGTATCAAATGACAAGGTTTTCTCTACAGTAATTGATGAACATACACTCATTTGTTTTCAGTAATTTCAAACACTGTATATACAATCTTTCAGAGAAAGCATTTTTCATCAAAACTAGCTCTGTGTCCTTCAGTCTGGACTTGAGAGCTTCGGTGCAGGAATTACTATTTGGACACATAGTGGATGAAAAACCGTTGTTAGTGTACTTGCAAATCCAATCTATTTAGAGTAACACGTTCTTTACTTTTGATTTTATCCTAACTTCACTTCAATATGAACTCGCAAATTGTCAAAGTGGGAGTGCAATGAAACCTTCCTTCCAGGAATCTGCATATGCATCTCCAATTCAAGTTAATGGAAGTTCTCTCGTAGATCAAGGACAAATTTGATGTGCAACAGCATGTTGTGATTAAAATCTTTGATATAGTAGGAAAGCCATGATATTTGTTATGCTTCTGAGTGGCCACAATTACCCAGCCTAAAGATGACTACTTTGAAGTCAGCTCCTTGGTGCACCCTTTTATTAAAATGGTGACACATTGCTAGGGGAGAGCTGCCCAGCATGGCTGAGGCCACATCTCGAGGGCTGTGTCACTTCTGGGCCCCTCATAACAGGAACTGAGGGGCTGGAGCGTGTCCAGAAAAGGGAACAGAGCTGGGCAAGGCTCTCAAGCACCAGGGGTAGCTGAGGGAGCTGGGCACAGGCTGGACTCCATAGGCTGAGAGGCCTTTCCCAACCTAATTCACCCTGTGAACAGAAATCACTTGAACCCAGATGTGCTTCAGATCTCCACAAACAGAGATCTACACAGGGTGCCCGACAGCTTCTTAAGGCTGTCATCCAAAGGCTGAGATTTAAAGGCACGACATAATTCACTCCCTCAAAGAACACACCCTGCCGCACTCCACCAACGAGGCACTGCGGGAATCCCGCCCGCGCCGCCGCCTTTATAGAAATGCGGAGCGAACCAAGCTGAGGGCACAGGACGGGGGTGAACCGTCCCCCCCCCTCCATGAGGGGCCGTTGGACTCGGCTGTGAGAGACCTGGCGTGGCGCGGCGGCGGCTCCGCCGAGGATGCTGGGAGTTGTAGTCTGGGGCGGGCCGACCGCCGCCTCCTTTCGTGTATCCCTGGGACGGGAAAGGCCGGGAAGAGACAGCACGGGACGGGGGGATCGGGCTCGGTGAGGGCGCTTTTGGCGGCGGGAGGAGGCGCCGCGTTGTGACCCGTGGTGCCCGGCGGCGGGGAGGAGCGGCCGGAGGGCTGGGCCGGGCGGTGCCGGGCCCGGGCGGCTGCGGGACGTGCGCGGCTCGCTCCTCGCGTTCGGACCCGGCGCGGCCTCGCGGGGCTGCGGCGGCTCCTGCGCTCCGAGCGCTGCCAGCGCCGGGCTCCGAGGCTCGCTGTGAGGTGAGGGTCAGGGAGCAGCACTGCGCGGAATTCCCGCTGCCATTTATCCCGGTGCTTCGCTTGGTGCCGTCCTGCTCCTGCCTCCGGCCGGGTTTCCTCCTGCGGGCAGAGCCCGGGTTGTTCGGAGCCTCGGGCACCGAATTCCAGCCCTGCCGCGACGAATTCGAGTGCTGGTCCTGGTAAAATGCCTGAGGTTTCGTCCTCACCCTCGGGAATCTGTTAATGCCGGATGGAAATGGTGCTTCAGGAGCTTGATTGCTTTATTGTAGTGTCTGTGGAGGCATAATTTGCTTTTTGTGCGATTTATTTGGTTTATTATCACATGAAAAAAAGCACATTACTTCTTTTGGGAGAACATCTCTGAAAGCGCTGGAGCTGCTGCATCACATCCTGTGCTATCCATACCCTGGAAAAACGATGGGAGCAGATTGTTGGGATGGGCCGGGTCTGGCTGTTTCCTTGGTGGGGTTATTTCATGGCATTGCTGGATGGTGTTCCGCAGTTCAGGATCAGCAGTTCTCCCCCTGCGGCATCACCGGTGTGTGGGGTTTCGGGAGGGTTTTGTGACACTGAAATATTTGATAGCAATGAGGTGGGGGGGTGGCCTGCTGCAGATCCTGAGCGTTGGCATCAGTATGAAAATGTGTGGAATGAAATAATTGGAATTCTGATGGTTCTGATAAGGTCAGGCAACCTTTGGAAAAATGGAGCTTGCAGGGTTGATGGTGTCCGTGGGCTCTGTCTGCCCTGGTGACAAGGGAAGGCCACCAGCCCTTGCTGTCATGCCTGGAGTTTCAGCTGTCCTGGCAAATCGATTTTGCAGAGGCACCACGCCAAGAGGGATACCAGCACACACTGCTGTGAGTTGACACCTGCAGTGGATGGCCAGAAGCTTTCCCCTGTCACACTAACACAGCCAAGGAGGTGGTGAAAGTTTTGTTCAATCACACAATTCTGAGGTTTGGGGTTCCCTGGGGGATGCCATCACACAGGGACTGCACTTTGTCACAGCAGTGGTTAAAGAGGTTAGCCAGATTTTGGGAATTACTTGGGATGTGCACACAACTTATATACCCTAAGCGAGTGGTAAAGTTGAACGTATGAATGAGACTCTCAAAACACAAATTAGCAAAATTTGTCAGGAAACGTCCATGACATGGGTTCAGGCCTTGCCTAAAGCTTTACTGAGAATCCGCATACAACCAAGGCGGAGGGATAACATCAGTGCCTGTGAAATACTGTGTGGCAGCCATATCAAATTCCACACATTCCACATGAAATTCACATGAAGGGGAAACTTGATTTACAGAGGTGTCCAATGGCTTTAGGTTCCACTTTGCAGAAGCTCCAGAATCACATGGAGCTATCCAGACCCATAGGACTGGACACACCTGCACATCCCTTCCAGCCTGGAGACTGGGTCTGTGTGAAGTGGTGGGACAGTGATCCTCTACAAGCCAAGTGGAGAGGACCATTCCAAGTCCTGCTGACCACCCTCACCGCAGTCAAAGTTGCTGGCAAAGGACCCTGGATTCACGACTCCAGAGTTAAGGCTGTAGCACCTCTGTACATGAACTAGTTCTTGCAGAGACACCAGAGCTATCAGTGCTGCACTAAAACACCTCCTGTGGCTCTGCTGAACATCTGCCCTCTCTTGCATTTCCACTTTTTTTCCTTTACACAGAGTTGTGCTCCTGGTATTTTTTGTCTGCAGAGGCCAGGGGATCATCTGTAAAGTTAAAACACAAGAGTTAATGAGGAAATGCAGGAATGCAAGAGACTGCTATTTTTAGCATGCTTCATCTTATGAAATTCCCCCCACCTCGTGTGGTTTCAAAATCAATACCAAAATACCAAATAGAACTTGGTTTCTAATAAATCTGTTTAGTGTCTCAGTGTTTTAGAAGATGCTCCTCTAGATACTGATACTGCAGCCACTCCAATAAAAATAAATCCTGGGGATCTGGTCAAGTACACCTGCTCAGGAAAAACTCTCGTGGAAACAGAACCTTGGTACCACAAACTTCTGGGCAGAGCTGGAACTTGGTTTGTGCAGAAAATTTCGGGACTGTGCATTTCTGTTCTGCTGCAGCAACTTCTATGTTGCTTTCCTTGCTTCTCTCTCAGCCTTTAGGAAGTTAAAACAGGAGAGGAAACATCATGCTGGGTCTGTATCTCACATTCACTGGGATCAGGCTATGGCTTTCTCTAGTTCTACCTCACAGTTAAAGCAATGATGTTTTTAAATATTTCTTTTATCCTGTACCTGCCTTAAACTAGCACATCAGTATTTCACAGCCCTTTTCGGCTCCTGTATGGAGATAATGCCACTTTTGCAATGTTCTAAGGGGAAATACAAGTGACAAGCTTGAATAAATTGTGGGTGCTATAGACACATGCTCCAAATGAAGTTAACTAAAACCCTGGGATCATCATTGGAAGAATGCATCATAAAGTCTCTTTATTTTTAATATTAGGTGATGATTATCATTAAAATGTCTACTCATGGGCCCATGGGCCCGTCTGTATTTGAGTAGTCTTCCACAACAGGTAGATATTTCTTCCCCAATAAACACCTAAAACAGTGCCAGCAGGAATGGGAACACTCAGATGACTGGTGGGTTTTTCAGCATCTGGCTTCTTGGCAAACTAGTTGGGCAAAGCTTTCTGTCCTCAGGCAGCACAGGCAATGAATCCAGCTCCAGGCCTAGCCACGGATCCAGATTCAAGCCAGCAGTGCCAACAGAGCCCTAATGCCATTGAACACCACCTGCTGCCCTTCATGTGCAGGACCTCAGGGTCTGAAGGGAGGTGTCAGAGGATGAACCATGCCCTGCTCGGCAGTGCCATGGGATGAGAGGAATGAGCAGGGAGTGATGCACAGGAAGTTCCAGCTGAACATGAGCAAGAACTTCTTTCCTCAGCAGTGACTGAGCACTGGGACAGATCATGCAGAGGGTGTGGGGTGTCCCTCACTGCAGATATTCCAGAACCATCTGGACACAATTCTGTGCCACACTGGAGCAGGGGGTTGGACCTCGTGACCCACTGTGGTCCCTTCCAGCCTGACCATCCTGTGATTTAGTGATTGTGTGACCTCGCTGAAATGCAGGTCTTTGATGTGAGGAGTAAATGAACAGAGAATAACTCAGTGACAGCTTCCCTTCCTCTCCATTCCTGAACTACAATGGCTTGCTCATAAATCAGTGGCTGATAGTCCCAGGACCAGAAGAGCGGTCTCATCCTTGTGAGGATGGGATGGCACAAGGCAATACAGGATGGTGCTTCTACTCCCCGTTTCCTCAGGGAATGTTTCCGGGAGCCCATCAGGAAGCCTGTCGCGGCCCAGAGCCTGGGGACAGTGCTGGCTGCTCTCCTCATTTTGTCTTCATGAGAGACCTTGGCTGCCCCAGTGCTCGGGACAAGTGCCTGCCATGTGTTTGGGCAGAGCCACAGCCGTGGCCACCAGCAGGTTAGGGACATGCTGTCCACCTTTGCCATTTCTGAGGGGTTCCCCGATCCTGGCGCTCTCCCCATCCCCAGTGGGGCAGGCCCCAGCTCCATCCCTGCCTGCCCGCCTCCTGCAGCCAGTCGGGGCAGAGGGGCGGCACTGGAGGCTCCTCCGGCAGCAGCCGGGCGGGCAGCGGTGCCCATGGCGTGTCTGGAGGCAGCTTTGTCCCTGGGCAGTGCTTTGGGAAGGGACACCCTGCCTTGACGTGCTGAGCCCCTTTCTTCCACCAGGCCATGTCTCCAACACTGGCCTTCATCCTGGCCTTGACAGCCATCCATGCTGAG
Organism: Catharus ustulatus; assembly: GCF_009819885.2. Taxonomy (NCBI): domain Eukaryota; kingdom Metazoa; phylum Chordata; class Aves; order Passeriformes; family Turdidae; genus Catharus; species Catharus ustulatus. The sequence continues at coordinate 47,270 of NW_024879543.1, forward strand.
CTGAAAGTGAATCTAAATATTGAGAGAGATGAAGTGGGACAGATGCAGGAGTGCGAGGAATATCTGCATCAGGAGATGACTCATCTACTGCAGGAGATGTGGGGCAGCAGTTGCACCATGGAAGCCCTGCTCCCTTTGGCACTGAAACAGCAGTGGCTGCTTTGGGCCAGCAGCCCTGCTTCTGGCTCTGCTCGGTGTGGGCTGCTGGCTGGTCAGAAGGAAGCGCTGCTCTGCCAGCTGGAGAGAGCTGGAGGGAGCCAAGAGAAGGAAGGCTGTCAGCAGCAAGGAGAAGGTGAGCAGTGAGAAGTTTGGCTACGAGAAGGTCAAGAGCAAGGAGAAGGGGAAGGTTAGTAGCCAGGTGAAGGTGGGCAGCAAGGAGAAGCATGGCAGCAGTGAGAACACTGGCAGTGAGGAGAAGGTTGGGAGCAGGAAGAAGATCGGTGAGCTCAAGGAGAAGCTCAAGGGTGCAGGCAGTGGTGGCAGCACTTTGGCTGTGCCCACCCCATCACCAGTGGGCACATCCAGGATAAGGCTGGAGTGGGCTGTCAGCAACCTAGTCTAGTTGAGAATGTCCCTGCTCATGGCTGCGGGCTCACACTGGATGGCCTTTCAAGGTCACGGCCAAGCCCATCTGTTCTGGGATTCTGTGATTCTACAGCAGGGCCTGCCTCGCATGAAGGTGATGAAGGAGTTGGTGGATGAGCTCCTTGGTGTCTGCCGAGTGCTCTCCCGGAGGAACTTTATGCTGGAGTTGTACCCCGGCCCTGGATGCAACTGGGACACCTGCTCTGAGTGCTGCAGCATCCAGGAGAACAGCAGCACCTACCACCCGCTGGTCATTCTGCAGGCCACCCCCTGGCCACTCCTTCAGTCTGGATAGCACAGAGCAGCCGCCAGCTGGGCACATCCATGTGGTGCTGGAGTGCCTGTGCTCTGGGGAGCAGCTGCTGGGGCAGAGGTGCTTCCTGCACGCCTCTGGTGGCCAGCTGCCCTGAGATCAGACTGGTGCCTGCTGGACACCCTCTGCACGGGCTCATGCTTGGATCCAAAGAAAGTCACCTGTTGGGTTGGGGCTTTCCTAGAAAAAGAAAACACCACAAACTTCCTGGGCAAAACCAACGTGTGTAACTGCATCAACTTGGGATCTTTTGGGCAGGGTTCAAACTTTTATTGCTTGAAGTTCTTGCTGCACTGCTCTTGTTTCTTCCCTCAGTTTAATAACTAATATTACACTAACTGCAAGCATAATTTGGCACCAGCAGTGAACCTTCTCTTTGTTTTCTTTCTGGGATAGAACAAAATAAATTTGAAGAGGTATAATCCCAGAAAAACTGCTTGTACAGCTTCGTGCTTAGATAATACATTAGGAATAACTCATTCCTGTTCAGTGCTTAAGACAGTTTTGACAATCTGCATTCTTTTGTTGATAGAATATGTGTCGATCTAATCTAACAAATTGATAATTTTTTCTTCTTGCAGGATATAATTGGTTTACCTCTTTGATTTTTAAATGTTCTTGCAAAAGCTCTTTTGTCATCAGCTTAAAGCTGTCAAATGAATACTTGTTTTAGAAGAACTTACAAGTTAGGATAATGTCTTAATTAGGTTTCTTGGCACAATACATAATGGTGCTCTCTTTAAAGCCAGAACAAAGAACCCAGGGATGCATTCTTTATAATATAAAGTGAAAAAATGAGATGCTTCATGCCATAATGAAACATGGGTGTTTGCACATTAGCTGAACAATGTCTACAACTTCTAAGTTAGTTGTTGGTGGTATACAGAAAAACAAAGTAAGTCTCAAAACTACAAGGTCTGAAAAGGTCATTCTTGAGATAGATGTGATCCTTCAGGTTCACAAGGCAGCTCACAATCTATTTGTGCAGCTGCCATCAAAGGTGTCAGTTCTGGTTGACATTTGGAATGCTGTTGTATGTGCAGCTTGGAAATCTGTTGGTCACTGCATCTTACGTTGCTTTGGAATGAAGTTCTTGGAGAGCAAAGTGAAGCTGTCACCTGTTACATCACCAACGGAGATGGTGAAACTGCTCACAAGGACAAGGAGAGCTGAAAGTTGTTTTCGAGCTTCCCCTTTGCTTGCCCTGAGTGGGGGGGATGAGGGAGGAAGGCCCTGCATTTTTGCAGATGGTAGAATGATTCAGCAGTTCATGGGATCTTAGAGGCTGGCAAGGAAAGCTGTCACCAGCTGTGCTGAATGTCCTGTGGGATGCACATTTGGTCCAAGGCAGAGCGCGCTCCTGGGCGTTCGCTCGCTCCGCCAGCTCCTCTCTGACTCCTCTGCTTGTGCACATCAAATGCTGCTTCTGATGAGCTCTGATTTATGGACAAGTGGCTCTTGAATGGCAGAGTGCTCTCATCTGCCAGGATGACAAAGAGCTGCTCTTTGCTTATTAACAGTGGCTTAAAAGACAATGTGCTGGTTAATCAGTGGTGAGATTCAGAGCTGGGTTGCAATTTTCACTGAAATCCCCTTCATTTTATATGCATAATGAGATCATTGTAGCAACCACTGTAGTTCAACTTCTTGGAGTGAGTTACAAAATACCATTTTGTTGGTGCATTCAATATTCATTAGCTTTTCACAACCAATGAACTTTCAGGCTTCAAGAGACCCAGGAATAATTGCGCAGTAGGGATTTCACACTAAAACTAGGTGAACCCCAAACCCCCCTGTCCCAGAACCACAGCTGGGGAGGGGTCAGCGAGGTGAAATTTGGGGTTGTCATAGGAATTTGGGTGTGCTGTTTTTGGGGTGGATTTCGGGGTGGGGTTTGTGGTTTTCTGGGGTCTCCGTCATGACCCAGACCCCCCTTCTGTCCCCAGAACAGCAGCCCAGCGCCCTCATGCAGCTCCTTGGACTGATTTGGACTGCTTTAGACCAGTTTGGACCTGTTTGAACTGGTTTAAACCAGTTTGGAACCATTTTAGACTGGTTTAGAGCATTTTGGACTGTTTTAGACCACTTGGACTGGTTTGGACCAGCTTAGACCAGTTTCAACTGGTTATACCAGTTTGAACTGGTTGAACTGGCTCGATCCAGTTCAGACCGTTTGGACTGGTTTAAACAGTTTCGACTAGTTCGAACCGGTTTGGCTTTGGACCAATTTAGACCTGTTTGAAGCGGTTCAAACTAGTTTAACCCAGTCCAAACTGGTCTAAACTAGTCCAAACCAGATTGACCAGATCAAAGAAGTTCAAACCGTATATAACCAATTTTAAACTGATCTAAACCAGTTAAATCTGGTTCAAAATAGTTCACAAACCAGTCCAAACCATTCTAAAGACCGAAACATTTAAAACAGTCAAATGGGTCTAAACCAGTCAAACCAGTTATAATCCGTATCAACTGGTTGAGAAAGGAAGAGAGCTGGAAGTAGATGAGGGTAATTCCACAGTGCACTAGAGGTAATTCCTTCTGCTCTCTGAAACCTGACTAAGCTGCAATTGCAAACTGCCCCCTGTGTATGGGACCTGTGTCTTCCTTGGTGCTGGCCAATGAAGAAAAACAAAACATCTCTTTTTCTACCATTTCCTTTTGCAGAAACCTCTTTATTGTCACCAAATGAAAATGAAGATTAAACAATGTACCTGAAGCTGGGTAACACAACCAGTCCATGAACAGAAAATGGAAATAGTTCTGTTTCACCTAAAGGGGACAGAAATAGGTGATTTGGCTTGTCTTTGATACTGGATGACATAGGAAAAGCAGTGAACATTGAATTAGAAATGCCTTTAAAAGATTTTTGCAACTAAGCAAGAACATCTGATTAGTTTTAGACAGTGTCTCATTACTGAGTGTAAATAGCACAGTGAAAGTAATTAAATTATGCAATGCAAATTTCCATTGGCCAAATATTTACAGTTACAGCTTTACCAATAAACTTCAGACACAGCTCTACAGCAAAAGAAAAATCAAGGTTAAAATATTATTGTAAGCTCACATATTTTTATAAGCATAAAATGAAACCAATCATTACTCACCAGAAAGTTATTAGTTGTGAATTGCAGACCCATGTCCTCAAGTAGCTGAGTTCCTAATTTCACAGCCCAAAAGAACTCCTTCAGAGAGAAGCAGCAGATTTTCTTCCAATGGCTGAAACACTCAGCTATCCATTAAAAAAATGCAGTTCTAAGAAATTTTTGTCAGAAATTGCCGGGTTACTTCCCTCTTGCAAAACAAATCCTGCTCATACTTCTGACAAAAATACAAAATCTTGGGGAAGAAACAGCACTAATTAATCTAATCTAATATTACTAAGTAATTTTTCTAGAAGAACTTATATTTTTTGCTTTGTGACCAAGGCATGCCATAGTTCAAGTTTTGCTGTCAAATCAGCTGCAATTATTCATCAGGAAAGTACTCAAAAATCTGTTAATTTGTGGAAAATACGTATTCTGGGGGTTTTCATTCCATTAGAAGATTGATTTTGCATTATATCTACAATAGCAGAAGAGAAAAAAAACATAAATGAAACTCCCTTAGAGGACTAGCTAGAAGTAGAGAAACTGTGGAAAGAAAGGAAAATAAAAGCTGACAAAAAACAGCTATTGGCCTCATTCCTGCACCATCAGGTGTACTTGAAATATGAATTGCTAATAAAAATATAAGAATTAGGAAGAACAGCAACACACCGCAACACTCATTCTTGCAGTATTGGATAAATGCTTACAGTGTGAAATTTCTGAAGGTTCTACAGAACATTTTCCTTTTAGCCAAATGCCAGTGAGGTGTCGCACATTGGAAGTGTGCAGGTTGCCAAATTGTATAACCCACTTGGAGGTATGGTTGCTTTTCATATTTTGCTCAACATATGTTAGATTTTCAGCTTGGTAATTCATTTTTGCAGCACGGTCTTGGGACAGGGGATGTGTTCAGAGATCTCAGCTTTAGGTGGTTTGCCTTCAGGTCAGCTCTGCAATCTCTTGCCACTGCATTCAGCCTTTGGCCTGTTTTCCTCTTCAAAAGTCTACCAGTCCTTCCTTGTTCCCCTACTGCTTGATGGGTTGGAATTTTGGGTACTGAGGTGAAGTTTGCACTTAATTAAGCTGCCCTGGCACCTAATGTGTTGGTTTTTCAACTGGATTTCTGAGTACTTAGGCACTGGGTTTATCCATTAAACTTAATTGGAAATTGACAAAAAAATGACCTTGAGGAAGTCCCATGTAGAATTTCTTAGGGTCAATATGAAAACTTTGTTTGATTGAATTTTTTGCTCTTGATCATTAATAAGTAACTATTGCCACTATACTGCTTTGGGTTCTTTTCAAAGAAAGTGAAAGGAAAGTAAACATGTCATCTTTCCCATGGATTCCATAATTGTCCACAAAGCACAATGTGCTTAGGTGGTGCCATTTGTCACTAACCTGTTCTGAGCACTGTTTCCCCAAGGAGCCTGGCTCCAGGCAGACAGGAGGTGGATATTCCCCTCACAGGCACTCAGTGGTGCTGCCTGCAGCAGTGAGCTGAACCAGGCACAGCTGCCCTGAGAAAAAGGGGCTCTCACCTGGCTGTGCTGCAGTCACTGCCTGCAGGGACATCCCTGCCACTGCAAGTGCAGCTCTTGCTCTGCCTTAGCTGAGTGCAGAGCATTCTAAGGCAGCAGCATTGTGGCATTTTGGAGAGATAAAACTAAACTCAGAAATTTCTCATTGGGGATGTTCTGTTTCACATGTGAATGATGATTTCTGTGATTCTTGGTGATAGTTTACGTAGATCCCAAGGGAATATTTTGCCTTCAGGAATTGGGACTGAGGACTGGAAGTAGTGAGATAATTGTGGGAATTTGGGCTTGCAAATTTTGCTGTGGGCTGGCACTGAGAAGCTCAGGTGAGACAGGTCTGGTTGCTGGTAGGGTACAGGGTGCCCTTGCAACATGCTCCATGCAGTACCAGTTAGGGATTGGGCTTTGTCACAGAATCAGAGAATATGCTGAGCTGGAAGGGATCCACAAGGATATGCAAGTTCAGCTCTGTCCCCAAGAATTCCATCATCATTTTAAATCAACTTGCTTGCATTCTCCCAAACTCCCCTTATGACATTTCTTCTTCTCTTTTTATTTCCTTTGGGAAAACAAGCAGACATCAAAAGAGCCCAACCAAACCCTTCCCATCCTGCACCTGAGAAGAAGAAAACAACGCCCATGAAGCCTGCAGGCAGTGAAGGGAATCCTTGCACTGCTGTTTGTGGCCGACCCTACAGGGACAGGGTGATTCATTTACTTGCTCTGAGGACGTACAAGAAGCCAGAGTTACTCGCCCGCTTGCAGAGAGATGGAGTCAGGCAAAAGGACAAGGGTACCCTTGGCAAGATCCTCCAGCAGGTGAGATTTGCAGTTTGTTCCAGCAATTTTTACCACCACGTTGTTCTTTCAGCCTTAATTTTTACTTGTTCCTCCACTGCTTAAATAAGAAACTTTCCTTTTTAAATATTCCCTGTTCCCCATGGCTGTTGCTGAATTATGCAAACATTAATATATCATGTCAGAATATTTCCTCTTTAGCTATGAACAATGTCCAGGGAGGATAATTCAAAAAGATACGGTTTTGGATGCAAGACTGGCTTATCAAATGGACTCAGATATTTGCTTCCCTTCCAAAACAACCTTAGTTCTGCTTTTAAGACATGAATTCCTGATTCTGGTATCTTTGTTACTTCTACAATTTTTTTAAGCTTAGGGGATACAGGCACCAACACAAACCATCAGAGAAACATCAGTGTTTATCATGTTTTCAAAGAAAGAAAACGGCCAAATTTTGAGAGATGGTTGTGGTGTTCTGATGAGTTATTTAATGTGTGGTAGGGTTCAAATTGATGGAGACTTTTCCTGTCTCCATCCCAGCAGGAAGTCTCAGCAGGTTTCAGGTGATGAAGTCTAAACCAGCACTTTTCATATTAGTGGTCTTCAGGTTTTACTACCTCCTTTTAGCTTTTTGAGTAGATTTTGTATTTGACTTAAGGAAGATATGAACCTCATTTATTCTAAAGGAATAGAGCAAGCCATGTGCACAGTGTTCTCACTGCAGGACTTTGCAGGAATGAACCCTGGCTCAGGCACATGAAGTGGGAGGGATGCTGGGCCTGACCACCTCTCCTTACACATTGTAGCACCAAATGTTGTTTTGAAAGGAACATTTGCAAGATATGAATACAGATACTGGGTTATTTCCAATTGGTGAAACTTTAAGTAGAGCTTAAAGCTCATGTGATAGAGGAATAATTCATCTCTCTACCAAAGGACATTGTTCAGTTCCAGTTGGGTGCTCACAAACAGCTGTTCAGGACTAACTGGATTTCTGTAGTTTGCATATAGCAACCACAATGAAGGTTTGTTTTCTTAAATGTCTGCCTGTAGGTAGCCAACCTGAATCTAAAGGATAATTCCTACAGTCTGAAGGAACATCTCTTTCAAACCCTTCAGACTGATTGGCCTGGCTACACTGAAATGGAGAGGGAGAATTTGAAGTTAATACTTGCTAGGTAAGTTCAGTCTTTAGAGGAAGGAAAAGAGACTTTTCAGAAAAAAACACCCTGGGAAATGAAGCCTGAGCTTGTTAGAATATGCTGAGTCAGCAGACACCCATCAGGGTCATGGAGTCCAACTCCTGGCCCTGCACAGGACACCACAAGAATCACACCCTGTGCCCAAGAGTGTTGTCCAAATGCTTCTTGAGCTCCTGCTGCAGTGACCACTGGCCAGGAGAGCCTGTTCCAGTGCTCCAGCACCCTGTGGGGCAAGAACATTTTCCTGATCTCCAGCCTAAAGCTCCCTCAGCTCAGTTTCATGCTTTTTCCTTGGGTCCTGACACTGAAAATCTGTTTTACCTGTAACAAAAAAAGATAACAGTTGATATTTATGCCTTGTAACCTGAAATGTTTGACCACCCTTACAGCAAATCAGCTCCATCTCAAAACACCACCAGCAGCAGCCAAGTGCCATCTCCTGAGCCTTCTGAGAGAGATGCTCCAGCAAGATCTGCTCAGGTATTTGGTGCATTTTTAACATTCTCTATTGTGTATTAAGGTTTAGCCCTCTGCTGAAGGTGTAAAAGCTGTGATGTGAATGTGCAGGACCAGGCCAAAGCATGCTGTGCCTCAGGCATTCTGACAGCTTTGGCAGGAAGGCTGTGATCAGAAGAGAGGGTCCTGCAGGGGTGGAGCAGCACTGTCCTGAGCCAACTTTCTGCTCTGCCTGGAGCCTGGAGCTCAGTCCCCAGCCTCAACTCATTCCCTGCAGAAGGGCTCAAAGGGCTGGCTCTGCATGCAGGACAAAACTGTGTCAAAAGACTCCTGTGCATAAGAGGCTGCACCAGGGTGGGGCAGATGGGGCCCTCTCGCTCTCTTTTCCCTCTCTCTTCCTTTCATTCTCATTGTTTGCTCCAGATCTGCACTATCCACGTGGCCAGACCAACTTGGCATCTACAGGATACAGTGATATTCCCTCATTCTCTTCTCTGCCTTCATTTCTCTCCTCCTCACTCTGCCTGGGAACAGCATGGCTGTCCTGTTCTACTCCATCCTCAGTCCTGAAGTTTGCTGTGGGAGTGGGGAGCTTGTGGCCATGTGTTGTGGCTTGTGAGCCAGCACCTTTGAGAAGGTCCTTGGGAAGAGCTGAGAAATGATGGAAGTGCACTGAGGAAAAAGGAAGGGCTCAGAAGTCACCATTTGTGAAAGTCTCTTGTACAAATCTAAGAATATTTTAGCCATCAGCTTTTGAGCTTAAAGAGTGGAGTGGCTGCTGGAGTGAAATCTACTATACCTAAAAAGCACAAGAGTATCCTGACATGTGACTGATGTGTTTGTTTGTCCTGATGGGAATTAAGAACCAACCACCACTCCCTGTACTCCTGGGTTCTGTCAGTGAAGCTCTGATCTTGTCCTTTAACAAGTAGGACAGCTAAAACAGACCCCTTAGCAAATCATGTGTGTGTGTGACAGCAAGAGCTGAGTCTTTTTTTCTGGTGTGTGCAAGCAGGAATTGGCAGCTAGAAAAAAAACACTGGACCTCCCCATTTCGGGGAAGCTGTTGATAGAGCTGCTGAAGGAGTGTCTACCTCCCAAAGCCTTTTAGCTCCTGACTTGAAATCTGAAGATGAGAAAGTAGGAATGAGATAGAGCATGTATTTGCCTGCACTATTTCCTGGTTTGAATGATCTTTTTAGTTAAGAAAGATGTTTTTTCAACCATTGCCACTTCAGAAATGCTGCTTTTTCAGAATGGGAGCAAATCCTGATCCTGATCATAGATTAATGGATGAATAATCTTGTTATTGTTGCAGAAACGGCCTCTGGCTCCTGACTTTACCAGTCCTGTGAAGAGCAAGAAGAGCCGAACTGGTCACCAGCAATTCACCAGTCACATCCAGCCAGCAGCTGGAGGCCTCTCTTCTTCCTGGGTGCTGCCTTCCACATCCCTTTTTACTGGGAACATGTCTCCAAGTGTTGGCTCCATTTCCCCCTGCATCCATGAGGTGCACAAGAAAGACAACTTCCAGAGGTCTAGCATCCCAGAGCCTGCCAGGGTGCAGGAGGAGATCCCCAATTCAATCGGGAAGAAAAATGAATTGGGAAGGCTGAAGCAGGCACATCCTTTGGATTTCGATGAAGGTATTCATATGCTGCTTTTCCTAACTCCTCTCTGGAGAACTCTGGTGTAAAACTTTGAATATTAAGAGGAGCTTCTGCCCAAATTAGGCCACAAGTGAGATCCTTTTCAATTGTACAGATGTTATTAACAGTAAATGCAAACTAGGGAGATAGGAAGGAATAAGAGAAGAGAGGTGGGCTGTGGGGAAGAGACAGACCTTAAGGATGAAGATATCACCACCCCATGGATTCTCTGTCATCCAGCCAGTCCTTCTTCAGCCTTGGTCTTGTTGGTGGTGGGGGTCCCCAAGTTGGTCTAGAGGTACCACCTTTATACTGCCCAAGATTTGAGTACCTGCAGGTACAGATGGTCACTGATGTTCTTAGGTCTTGGGCTGCAAGGGATGTAAGCTGTCATTTCCTTACCACAGTCTCTCCAGCAGAATTTTTGTCAGGTGTCCTAATTCCAAACCTTCACTTGTGTTAAGCCACGACATAATGCTTTTCTTCATTCCGTCTGTGCATCTCTTTATGTCCTGTTGTAGTGGCTTCTCTTATGGCAACATTCTTCTTTGACAGTGCTCTGAAATAGTTAATTGTGCTCTTGCACTGTGTGAAAAGGGAGCTTTGAAACCAGGGACTGGATACATGAAGGCACTGCTCTATTTTACTGCTCTACCATTATCCCTGTTGAATGGTCATGAAAAACCAAGACTTTGTTTTCTGTAATTGCATTACATTGTAAGTCTTGTTATTTAAAAGGCAACAACAGCAAAGGCCAGAATCTGTGCTGCTGGAACCTTATCTAAGACTCCATTCATCTTTAGAGATTCTCTCTCTGTAGTGCAAAACGAATCAAGAGGAAAGAAATATTAACTAGATTGCTGTTGGGAGAACATGGTAAAAAGGAAGAGCCTGGCACTAGAAAGTCACAGAAAAGGGATGTTTCCTTTCCATTTGATTTCCAGTAAACTGACAATTGACTGAGTCACCACTTTTTCCACCAGCAGGTTTTCAAGTTTGCATGTTGAAGATAGAAACCCATTACACATTTATTGCAGACTAGTTTGCTAAAATACACAGATCAAATCTCAATGATTTCATCATTGTTCATTGAACTCAGCCTTTTCATGGAAACTCCAAAAGCTACAAAACCTGGGCTGGGGTTTCCTGGAGTTCTAGTTTGAACTGTGCCATGAGCTCCTCTGCATCTTAGGTGCAGAATGTCTTTCTTCAAAAGCTTTAGAAGTACTTCCAATTGAAAACGACATTGAAAAGTAAAACAGAAATGCCCAAAGATATCTGATCACAGGGACATACCCAGTAGGGCAGAGTTCAGTTTCTTTCTTTGTGTGTTATCTCTTTTGGAGGTTGAATTTGCAAATTACTGCCTGGGTATAGACTGGAGGCATGTTTAGAGTGTGTAGATGCCTCTTTCAAGTGGTGATGTGTTTGTATAGACAGGGGCTTTGAGATGGTCTTTCCACATTTCTTCTGGACATACACATGGTACCAGCAAGCCTTGGGATGACTTTGGAAGGATTCCTGCTTGAATCTATAAATACATGAGCATCATTCTTCAGGAGCCAGTTACAAAATTCTGAGCAGCTGGTGAAGGAAAAATCTGGACTGTGTTTCAAGTTGGGGCTTAGACTGAAGCTTTTGTGAGGACTGAGCCATGAGAGCAAATGCACTTTTGGAAATGAAATGCTCACAGCAAAGCTGTTCTTACAACTTGTATTGAACATACTGTGACTTTCCTGCTGACAAGAGGGCAGAAACTTTGCATCCAAACTTTGGGCTTCTGGAATGGGCAAGGAAGTGGCGATAACAACAAGGCATGATAAGAACTCCAGCTTTTTTCTCTGGTTTTTGTTAGAACCGGCATGTTGTCTCACTCTTCCCCCTCTGTCTCTCTCAAGCTGTTATGTTTGTTGAAACTGCATCTGTTGCTGCAAGACTTGAATGGTTGTGCAGATGCCACCTCATGCCTTCAAAGAAGAAAAGCTGAGCTGGGCTTTACACTGTGGGAGTGCAGAACCTGTAGAATAAAGTGGCCATGCTTTCTTTCTAAAGCTTGGAACTGGCTCCTGTAGAGAATGTTGTGTGTGCCCCTTTATTAATTTTCATAGTTTTTTTCCGAAGTAATTTACTGGTGAGAAGAAAGCTCTGAAGGACTTTTACAAGGCCATCCAGTGGGTAATTTTTGGCTTTTTAAAGATTTCCTGATGAAGAGTGTCAAAATTCTGCTTTTCTGCAGGAACAAGAAAAGACACTTCCATTGTCTCCACATGCTCTGCAACAACCAACCAAGCAGACTACCTGAGGTGAGTAAAATAGCAATTAAGCCTTGCCACTCGCAGTGGGGTGCCATGTGAAGCCCTTCCCAGTTTTGAAAGGATGATGTTGAGCAGGTTTTGCTGTGCCTCCAAGGCCAAGAGCTGAGATGAACCCCGAGGTGGGTTCGGCCCGGCCGGGCCCTCCCTTCCTGCAGTGCAGCTGCACAGGGTCAGCTGCAGCCGTGGGGCTGCATCCCCCCCTGGGATTTGCAGTGCAGCAGGGAGGGAGAAGTGTGTGTGTGTGTGCTATCAAACCCTGGGAACTGCTGCCAGCTCGTGCCAGAGCAGTGCTGTTGGCAGGGCAGTCAGGCCTCCTGCAGCCCTTGGGCTCTGGGGCAGCTGTGGCCTTTGGAGCAGGCGCGGCAGGGCCCTGGGGCACATTGGATACAGCCAGGGATGCTCCGGGGGAAGGCTGAGGGCAAGGCTGGCCCTGCAGGGAGCAGCTCAGGGAGGCCTGGGCTGGGGCTCTTGCTAGGAAATGGCTCTGGGCAGAAGCCACAAGTCCAGGCTAGTTCTTCTCTGACACCTCCCAAAGTGTTGAGAGACATCTGTAGTTTCCTTTTCAGAACACACCTGCACATGAGTCAGGTGCATCTGGCCTGGGATCCATCCCTGGCACCAGCTGTTGCCTGTCTTGGTACTGAATTTCAATATGCTCCAAGATTTACTGCTTGGAGCAATTAATCTCAGGAGGTTTTAAGGATTTATTCCCATACTGATGTAGTTTGGTCATCCAAAAGAACCAGGTGCTCAGGCTCATAGGAATAGAAGCATTGTTATGCCAGTGTTGGGAAGTGGTGTCTGTTATTCTCATTGCCACTTCATCTTGAATTTGTATCATGAGCTTGGTAAACCTCACTCATGTTGATTTGAAGGAGAAGGGAATGAAGAAAAAATTTCTCCCAGCAGTGGCTTTAACTATTAATGATTAAAGCATTAATGATTAATTTAAGCATTAATTTTGCCCTCCTTAGGAGCTGATGTGGTTTGGGTTTTTTTAGTGTTAGTTTCAGAGGTTTTTTATTTTAATGGCTGTATTACAAGCGCCTCAGTTCAAGACTCAGTTTTCTAACTGCTGTCCAGTAGAAGAATCAAATTTTATCATCACCTCTGCTTTGCTGTTAGACAGGCAGACATAAATGCAGCTCAGAAGTTCGAGTCTGTGTAACCAAATCCATTAATGCAGTCCCTGACAAAAATGTATTGCAGAGGGACTTTCAAAACTAAATTTAAATTTCAAAGTTTTTTCAATCTAAAAAGAGAATATAATGTAGAAATGTTTCTTCTCTTCCTGAAGTTGTGGTCTTTGTTGGTCCTTTGATATTTGAAATGAGTGCCAATGATTCCTAAATGGGCTCCACTTGCTAAAGAAGAAAACCTCTACAATGTAAACTATTAGTAACTAGGTGTTCTAGAAATGTGGCAGATTTCTGAATTACCTGCCTACATCCTCTTCAAGCACATGAGCTTGCATGTAGAAACAGCCAGTCCCAGAGCATCTGCCTCAAAGCTTGGGAGTCTGTGTTTGACATTCACCACGTGCTTGGTGTAAAACTGCACATGTGCTTTATGGAATAATACATGTGCTTAATTAGAATGTTCTCTTAGAGTTCACTCACAGAAAAATCTATTTTTTCCTTTAGAAAATACACAGCCATTGTCTCCTTGGAGCAACACCAGCACTACAAGGATGACTTCAATGCAGAGTATGAGGAATACAGGAATTTACATGCTCAGATTGACAAGATCAACAAGGATTTCAGACAGTTTTATGAACAATGGAAGTGTCTGAATCCAGGCTCTGAAACCTATCAGGTAAAGAAGGATAAAGCCATGAAGGCTGTGCTCCATGCCAGCAGTGTTTTGGATTCCCTGGAGCTGCTCAGTGAGACAAATGGAAACTGCAGAATGGGCATATGTGCTGAGACACTGCTTGGGCTGGGTCTGATTTTTGCAAGACCCTGCCCAAAAGCCCGTGTTTGAGCTGTCTATGAACAAACAGTTAGGAGAGGTGTGTCCCAAGCAGAGTCTTGGAGCATGTGCTCCTTCTGTTCCCTATTGAGAGGCGTAATTGCAGATCTTGGGTGATGCTGGGAGTTGGGGATTTGTTTTTGAAACCTCCCAGAAGAGTGGTGGCTCAAAGAGAAGAAAATCTCTAGAGTCAAACAGAGGGTATCTTTAGTGTTTTACCTAGGTTTGCATTTTATGGTGGTAGTGAAACATTCTTCATAGTTTTTGCCTTGCAGATGCTGCTTCATCAAATCCTAGCAGATTATCAGCAGTTACAGCAGGTATGTGTGACACCAGACCAGCAGGACCATGGTTACTGCTGAGTCTGGCTCAAGGCTTTTTTAAAGCAAAGCACATCAGATTCTAAACTCTGCAGAAGTGTTTGTATACCCTAATTTATTTTTTCTATCTCCTTGACAGGGTAGCCCCAGCTACTCTGAAATGAAGAGCAGGTGCCAGTACCTCCACAAAAAGCTGTCTCATATTCAGAGACGAATATCTGAATTTGACAAGCAGTAAGTGGAGTCCTGGCACCACTCATCTGCTTCAGCCTGAAAAAACTGTGACCTCTGGATTTTTTATTTCAATTCTGAGATTAGATTTTTAGGATTATATAAATTAGTATTGATTGGTAGGTTATGTTAGAAGTGAGCAGTAGATTATTTGTTAAATATGTAGGATTAGATCAAAGAAGATTAGTAAGTTTTAGATGCTTAAAAAAGTTAGTATTGAACTTTAACAATAATAAAGATATTTCACTGTTGATAACTCTATCTCTCATTGTTGTCTATACAGCATTTGGTGTGGCTTTCTTCTGGTCAATTCTTCAAGCCTTAAGTTTATCCAATGAAATAAATTTTTTCAGTAGGAGAAGGAATCCCAGTATCTATACTATAAAGTCATGTACATTTTAAGAAAATATTGTGGCAAATCCAAATTCTTTATGATACGTATTGGGGTGCTCTTTGAACTTTCTTGTAATTTAAACACTTTGCAACTGCCAAAGGCGTAGGAGTTTGGACAACGCCCTCCCCAAATCCCCTTGTTTTGGAGGGTTACAGAGGAATGCATTTGGGCTGCTCTAAGCTGACAGTGAATATGGAAATCTTGGCAAATGTTTTGTAAAACACATTTACAAGTGCTGGAGAGAAGATACTTCAGTGGGTTTGAAAGAGAAATTGTTTGAATGTCTCTACATGGAAACTCTGGTAGTTTTGTAGTTTTGTCAAAAATCCTCTGTCGCAACCAGTCTTTCTAGAGAGACAGAGATTCCTGCACAGAACCATGTGGACTTTCAAGTCCAGTCTTTTTCCTAAGTTTCCTGTTGTTAATGCATTCAGCTGAAAGGCTAGAGGTGTGGCCAGCAATGGCATAACCTTCTGGGGAAGGATATGAAATTGACTGAGGGAGGAATGTATTTGGGAACATTCAAAGGGGCTGTGAATGCTCTTGGAGAGTACTTTACAACTTCCTCAATTGTCTCCATGCCAAAAATGTTGAAGAAATCTTGGAGTGTTTTGTGATTGAAGACCTGTAACATCATCTAAGCCTATTTCCATCCTGGTGCCACTCATAATTTCAGGGAAGAAGAGAAAGGAGGAGAGAAGACTGTGGTAATCACATCAGGATCATTTACTCCACAACCAGCCTAGAGTAGAATTGCTGAAAAGGATTGTAGAGTGGGGATGTAGACTAGGATTGAAAAGAAATCAAGTTTCTGAAACCTCAACTCATTTGGAAGATTTGATTCCTTCTGACCCTGTGAGAAAGTTCAACATTTCCTTCTGAATTGCCAGTTGTTTCTTAATGCTGCAAAGAGAAATTTCTGGCTTCTTTGGTGTGCTTCGGAAGACTCTTCTTTTATTCATCCTCCCCAGACCAAGCTGCCTTTGGAATATGGCCCACTGGCCCATTTTTTCCCAGCTGTGTGACTTCTAACTGAGGCAGAAAGGGCATGGCATTTGCAGAAAAAACCAAAGGAGGAGGAGGGCAGCCAAGACATCCTAGTTGCAGATGCAGGGCTTCAGCTGTGACTCAAGAGCCTTTGGGTTCCTGTCACTTGGATTTCCATCCATGAGTGCAATATCTTTGGCTGGAGGAGAGTTTGGCTCCACTGAGAAAGCAGAAAGATCGGTGAGGGCACTCTGAAAGGTCTCCAGGATGTGGTGCAGAGCTGTCAGTGACTGTGAGGTGAGAGTGAGCCCTGCCCTGCCCAGGGTGCAGCCCCAGCAGAGCCCTGGCAGAGCCCGGAGCAGCCTGAGCCTGGGCAGAGGCGGCTGGAAGGAGCCCTTGGAGCTGCAGGAGGCAGCAGCCTGGCCCTGGGTGCCTCTTCCTGGTCCCGGGCGAATCCTCTGCTCTCAGAGCCAAGCTGGCAGCTGGCTGGTCCCAAGGGGAAGCGCAGCCGTGCTGGGCACAGCACACACTGCTGGCATTGGCCCTCCGGAGTGTGCCCAGCAGGAGAGAAAGGCAAACAGCAGCCCAGGGCTGGTGGCCCGGCTGAGGATTGCTGCTCTTGTTCTGGCTGCCCTGGCACTCCTGGCAAAGGGCAGCAGTGTGTGCAGCACTCTGGGCACAGGGGCAGGAGCCGCGCTGCTCTGCAGGCTCCAGCCCAGGGCAGCGTCCTTCAGGCACGGCAGCTCTGCCGGGGAACCGAGGCCAGCAGGAGGCACTGTCAGCTTGTCAGGGCACGTCTGCAGGGACAGTGCCTCCCACAGCTCTGGCAGGAGGCGCCTGCAATGCTGCAGCTCTTCACTGAGCCAGAGCAAAGGTGGGTGTTATAGATAATAACCAAATCAAGTCGAATTAAATAGTGAAACAGCAATTTTTATTTTTGTGACCAAAAATACGGTCCTGGGAAGCCACAAGCGAAAACACGACAGCGCCGATCCCGGGGTCGGCACTGGGTGGACACACACGCTGATCTGATCTCTACTGCATCGGATCCCCCTGTGTTCACACCCTGCCATCTCAGAGATTCCAGCTTTATACAGTTTTTCCTGGCCTGAGGCGAGAATTTCCTTTGTTTCTGCAGCAAATTCTCATATTTAAATTAAATCCTTTTCTGGTGCTGCCCTGGACAAAAGTCCTTCCTGCATGCTGATGAAGGCTGTGTCTGCTCCGTATTGATGTGTAATGAAGTGCTGTCTTCTCGCATATGGGAGCCATCGGAGGTGATTGGTACTTTGGTAGGTATATTATCGATGATCTCTTCCTGTCCGATGATGATGATGATGATGATGATGATGATGATGATGATGATAATCTCTTCACGTTAGTTGTGGAGATCACCGGGCTAGGTCTGTTGATATGCTAATTACGGTTGTTGTCTATGGCCCCGGGTGCTTGGTGTTTAAGATGTTCTTTTTACTTTATTTTATTTCATACAATCCTTTTATATAAACACGAATTATAACATATATCACAACCACGTGCTTGGTGTAAAACTACACATGTGCTCTATGGAATAGAAACACAGTAGAATGTTCTCTTAGAGTTCACTCATACAAAAATGATCTCATTTTTTATATTAGAAAATACACAGCCATCGTCTCCTTGGAGCAAGGCCAGCACTACAAGGATGACTTCAATGCAGGGTATGAGGAATACAGGAATTTACATGCTCAGATTGACAAGATCAACAAGGATTTCGTGCAGTTTTATGAACAATGGAAGTGTCTGAATCCAGGCTCTGAAACCTATCAGGTAAAGAAGGATAAAGCCATGAAGGCTGTGCTCCATCCCAGCAGTGTTTTGGGTTCCCTGGAGCTGCTCAGTGAGACGAAGGGAAACTGCAGAACTGGCATATGTGTTGAGACACTGCTTGGGCTGGGTCTGATTTTTGCAAGATCCTGCCACAAAACCCCTGTTTGAGCTGTCTATGAACAGTTAGGAGAGGTGTGTCCCAAGCAGAGTCTTGGAGCATGTGCTCCTTCTGTTCCCTATTGAGAGGCGTAATTGCAGATCTTGGGTGATGCTGTGAGTTGAGGATTTCCTCTTGCAGACCTCCCAGAAGAGTGGTGGCTCACAGAGAAGAAAATCTCTAGAGCCAAACAGAAGGTATTTTTAGTGTTTTACCTAGACTTCCATTTTATAGTGTAGTGAAACATTCTTTATGGGTTTTTTTTCTTGCAGATGCTGCTTCATCGAATCCTGGCAGATTATCAGCAGTTACAACAGATATGTGTGACACCAGACCTGCAGGACAATGGTTACTGCTGAGTCTGGCTCAAAGTTTTTTTAAAGCAAAGCACATCAGATTCTAAACTCTGCAGAAATGGTTGTATGCCCTAATTTTGTTTTTCTTTCTCCTTGACAGGGTAGCCCCAGCTACTCTGAAATGAAGAGCAGGTGCCAGTACCTCCACAAAAGGCTGTCCCACATTCAGAGGCAAATATCTGAGTTTGACAAGCAGTAAGTGGAGTCTTGGCACCACTCATCTGCTTCAGCCTTTCAAATCAGTGACCTGTGGATTTTTACTTCGAATATAAGATCAGGCTTTTAGGATTCCTTAAGTTAGTGTTTGACAGTTAAGTTAGCACTGGGTAGATGATTATTTGTTAAAAAAGAAGGATTGGACCACAGAAGTGTAGGAAGTTTTAAAAGTTGAAAGAAGTTAATATTGAAATTTAACAATAAAGAAATTTCACTGCTTTTACACCTTGGTTTTGCTGAAGGTTTGTGTTGGCTTTTGCACACATGCATGCATGCAAAATTCGAGGATCTAAGGCAAAGTCCTTCTATAAGGGATATGGAAGAGACTGGCCTTGGGTCAGCAATGTGTCAGAGAGAGACAGCTGAGCCTTTATTACTGAGAGGAAGAACAGCCCTGCAATAGAGGGGGGAGCTCGGGCTGACACTCACTAGAACCACCTCAGGTTATTGGGTGATCCTTAGGTAGGATCAGTTAGAATGTCCTGAAGAGTGAGGGCTCCAGTCTTTTGGTGCAATATTGTATGGACTTTGGCATCCCTTCGCCATTCCAAAAAGTTTCCCTTTCCAGCAGAGGAGGCTTCCATCTGCTGCCTCTGCCAGAAGCACTGGGATGGACAGCGTGAGCAAGGCTTGGTCAGCTTTGCAGGGTTATGAACATTTGCCACAGAGGGGCTACAGCAAAACGAGAAGCCAAAAGCAAACAAGCTCGTGGTCTGATCCCAGAACAGGCTGTCAGGAAAATTAATCCACAAACACTAGAGGTTTATGTCCAAAAAGGAGACAGAGGAGTCCCTTGTGCTTTATTCGAATAAAGGGAGAGGCCATGGGGCATTCCCCTGGGGTCTCTCAGATTTTTGGAGGACGCAGCCTCCTTTTTATCCCATTTTCCTGGCTGCATTTCCCTCTCTCTTTCCCCATTGGCTGAGGTACTTGAGAGGCACAGACTTCCTGGAACGCCTGATACCTCTAAGATTCCCCTCTAATGTATTACCCTCCCTTTCAATTTTTAATTCTTACAGAATTCATAGTTCCCTCCCATTGTTTCTTTCATCTTCCAATACCCAGTTTCATTTTTACAGTTTGTTTGTAAAGGCAAATGTCTTTTTCCATTCATCAATCAGTGCAACAATCCCATTGTTTCTTCTGTCTCTCAGTGCTAGTCTTACCTACCAGCAGACCCACAGTTTGTTTGTAAAGACAAATCCAGCGTTCCTCTCAATTCCTCCTCTTCTAATTTTTTTAATAATTGTCTTTACAAATTTTGTCTATCATTACCTTAATCTTTTGTTCCTGGGTCCTTTTTCGTTTTGCAATTATTTGCAGTGACATCAGTTTCTCTCCTCCTATAGCCATCTCTGGATCAGTAGGCATGGCTATTACCTGCATCCCTTTGATTACATGTTGAGTAAGTTGTACTAAGCAAGGGATCATGCATGGTAAAAAGAGTAGAGTTGCTACAGCACGTAAGAGGAAGAAAAGCAGTTGTTTAACCCAAAGTCCACCAGGTAGCCATGAAAACATGTCCCATTCCCATCCTTTCCATGTTTGGACTGGTACATAACCCAACTACCATTAGTGAGCCTAACATGGGTTGTTTCCATCTCCCTTGATATCTGGAACAATCATAAGGAGGGCAGTTGAGGTCCAACAATCTAAACCTAAAGATAAAGTCCAGTCACAAACACTTTTTCCCACGTATGTGCTTCCTGTTCTATTTAGATAATAAGTGCCTCTTTCAGAAGAATGAAGCCTCCATGGACTTCCTTCTTCATCCCAAAGTCCTGTTCCATTACAGACCTCACTCAGGGTGTTAACCCACCATTTAGGCTCGACTGGGCTGGCCACCCATGGCCAGTTTTCAGATCCCCCTGGCCCTCCACAGACCCAGCAATTGCTAAGGTTAAAGATTTTTGCTACTTCTTCTCCTAAGGTTAAAAAGCTATTTTCCCATTCTTGGCCTCAACCTAACTGACAGTATAAAGGTAAGATTATGAAGAGAAACATTCTAATTGTGTAATCTAATCTAACTTAATTTTCACTTTCATGTTGTCTTTGGCACTGCCTGTGGCGAGTGAAGGCACAGAAAGAGCTGAACATAAAGAAAACAATGACAGCAAGGGTTGGCCCCCAACAGCTGGAGATCTGAGAGGAGGGATGTCCACACAAACTATTTCAGCAGGCAGTCTGTGGGTAGGCACATGAGGCTTCCCCCGATATCGACGCACTGGCTGCTGCTCCAGTCCACTCCTGTGGAGTGTCAGTCGTGGCTTCCCGTCCTTCTCCTCCAGCTGAGATGTCCAAATCTCTGGGGCTGCAGAGACCTTGAACCAAGTGTGATGGGTCCAGCCATGCTCAGCTGTCTTGACGGCTGTTTCTGTGGTCAGCAACACCTGGAAAGGTCCATGCCACTTCACCACCAGTGGTGCTTCTTTCCATTCCTTAACTAGGACCCAATCTCCTGGCTGGATGTTGTGAACAGCAAAGTGCAAAGGCAGGGTCTGTGCCAGCTGAGCTTCCTGTCCAAGAGATTTCACAAGAGACACTATCTGAGCCACATATTGTTTCAAATATACATCACTTATCTCTACCCCCCCACTAGGCTGAGAATTACAAGGGTAAGGAATTCCAAACATCAATTCAAAGGGAGATAACTGAATATCTCCTCCGGGTCTTGCCCTTATTCTTGCCAAAGCCAGGGGCAGAAATCATACCCATGCCATCTTAGTTTCTATCACCAGCCTCAGAAGGTCTTTCTTTATCTCTCCGTTCATCCTTTCAACCCAATCCGAACTCTGGGGGTGCTGGGGTTATGGAGGTTCCACTGTATTCCTAAAGCATCCATAACTCCTTGAAGAATTTTTCCTGTAAAATGAGTTTCCCTGAGTCTATGGCTTCCACAAGCCCATATCTTGGAATTATTTGTTTAAAAAATACTTTAACAACTGATCCTGTAGCTGCTGAAACAGTTGGAAATGCTTCTGGCCACCCTGTTAATTGACAAACTATTACTAGAAGATATTTAAATCTTGCCACTCGGGGCATTTCAGTAAAATCCACCTGGCATCTCTGGAAGGCAAGTACAGCCCAAGGCCTCCCTCCCCTGGCAAGTTTCTTTGTAACACTGTTATTGGTTTTAGCACAAATCAAACAACCCTCAATAGCCCGTTTTGCCAGAGTAAAAAGACCACAGCAGCACACACTTTGAGGAAGGCTTCTGCCAGTGCTCGGGAGCCCCAATGGCTCCCTTCATGAAGTTGTTTTAACAATTGTAAGGCCAGAGCTTTTGGTACCCACTGTTTACCATCCTTTGTAAACCAATTGTTTTCTCTTTCCTCTGCCCCACTCTTTTTAATTATCTCAAGTTTCCTCTGGTGGAAAAGACAGCTTCTCTGGCAGCGCTGCAGTTACTGGGAGCAAGGGAAAGATCTTAGAGATTTCTGGTAATAATGCGGCTTTCCGAGCTTCATCAGCCAGTCGGTTTCCTATTGTCTCCTCCGAGCACCCTGCCTGGTGCCCCTTAATGTGGATTATTGCCACCCTTTTTGGTAAATTCACCACTTCCAACAGGCGAGAGCTGAAGTTCTCGTGAGCCAACGTCTTTCCCCTGCAGGTTAATAAACCTCTTTCTTCCCACAGTTTCCCAAATGCAAGTATCACCCCATACACATATTTAGAATCAGTAAAAACATTCACTATCTTGTCCCGATATAATTCACAGGCTCTCACAAGCGCATGCAGCTCTGCTGTCTGGGCTGACCAGGTGGGCGGTAACCTCCCCCCTTCTTTAATCGCCTCCCATTCTCGACAGAGTACCCTGTAAATCTTTTCCCTCCTATCACTCTTGAAGAGCCGTCAATGAACACATTCTCTCCCTCAGGCCAGGGAGTATCTCGTAAATCTTTTCTAGCCTGGGTTTGGCGGTCTATAACCTGAATACAGTCATGATTTTCATCCTGGCCCCCCTTTTCTTCAGGGCCATTTAAACAGGAGGCCAAATTAAAATTTTCCCCACTTTGATATTCTAAATCCTCCTGTTCCATTAAACAAGATTCATACTGTAATAATTGAGCGCTCCTCATCCACTTAGAGGCTCTCTCAGTTAACAAAGCTTTAATCTGATGTGAAACTTTAACAATCAGATACCCTCCCCTTGTCAGCTTTCGGGCCTCAGCCACTATCGGAGCTGTGGCTGCACAGTTCTTCAGCCACTGGCCACCGGGTCTAACAGCTTAGAAAAACAGGCAAGAGGTCTTTGTATTCCCCCACGCTCTTGTACCAAAATTCCTTTTGCATGACCCAGTTTAACATCTACATACAGTTGAAACTCCTTCTCTGCGTCTGAAGAGCTAAGACTGGTGCATTTACCAATTTATCTTTTCGTTTTCTAGAGCTTTGCTCCCCTTCTGGTGTCCACACCAAGACATTAGGACTGCTTTGGGTTGAAAAGTTATATAAAGGTTTGGCCACAGAGAAATCCTCAATCCATGCTCTGCAGTATCCTACCAACCCTAAAAACTGCTGTAATTCCTTTTTAGTCTGGGGTAAAGGTACTTCTAAAATCCCTTGTATTCTTTCGGATCGATGCACCATAACCCTTCAGTCAGATGTGTCCCAAATATTTAACCTTCTTTCTACTAACTGCGCTTTCTTTTCGGACACTTTAAGTCCCTTTTTTGCAAGAAAATTAAGCAGCTTTACAGTAGCTTCTTCAACCACCTTTTCCTGTTCCCCTGATAAGAGCAAATCATCCACATACTGCAACAACTTAACTCCTGAGGGCGGAGTAAACTCTCAGTATTTTCTGCAAAGCTTGCCCAAACAAAACCGGTGGCTCAGTATATCCCTGAGGGAGTACTGTCCATGTCAATTGTTGCTTTATCATTTTCTCTCCTTCCTCCTTTCCCACTCAAAGGCAAAATACTATTTACTATCTTCAGTAATTGGACACCCCCAGAAAACATCCTTCAAATCCAGTACAGAATAATACTGATGTGAAGAAGGGATCTGATTCAGGATTGTATATGGATCCGGAACTGTGGGATGCCTTGGTTTGACTATTTCACTTATTATTCTTAAATCCTGCACCATTCTGTAGGTTCCATCTGGTTTCTCAGCTCTCAGGATAGGAGTGGCATAGGGAGACATACACGGCTCCAAAAGACCTGCTTTTAGCAGGGACCCAATAACAGGCTGTAACCCCTTCTTTCCCTCCCTTGAAAGAGGGTATTGCTTTTTAGACACCACTTGTCCTGGTTGTTTCAAGGAAATTTGAAGAGGCTCTATGTCTAATTTTCCATATTTCCCTGGAGCTGCCCACGCTTCTGGATTTATTTCAGCATAAGCCTTCTCAGACATTTTACACAAAGATACCACAGTTTTGGACTCCATGTCACTTTTTATAATACGAATTTGCATTCCCATTCTAGCCATCAAATCCCTCTCCAGTAAATTACAGTCACAGTTGAGAACAAATAGAAATTCATGCATTTCAAACCTATCTCCCACATCAATTAACAGTGGTTGAATAAAATACACTCGCTCATCTTTTCCACTCACTCCTTGAATAACCAAGGAT
Source organism: Catharus ustulatus (assembly GCF_009819885.2). Classification (NCBI taxonomy): domain Eukaryota; kingdom Metazoa; phylum Chordata; class Aves; order Passeriformes; family Turdidae; genus Catharus; species Catharus ustulatus. Next base: position 71,228 of record NW_024879543.1, read on the forward strand.
CTTTTTGATAATTTCCCCCTTTAGGTATAAAATTTAAGGTGGATTGAGAAGCTCCTGTGTGTACCAGAAAACACATCTCCTCTCCATCCGGACCCACCTTAAAGGTTATCCAGGGCTCCTGAGTGGTGGGTCCCTGGTATAATAGGAGCCCCTGACACCCCTGACAATCCATTTCCATTATCCTATGGACTTCCTCCTCTTGAGGGTCCAACTGTTTCTGCGGGCACTCATTTTTCCAATGCCCTTCTGCCTTGCAGATAGCACACTGGTTCTTCCCCAGCCGCTGTTTGGGTCGGCTCTCCCCTGCTGAGGAAGGAATGCCTCTGCCACGCCCTTGTGGCCGACCCCATCCCCTCTGTCCCACGGGACCCCTTGGACCCCTCCGGGGGTGCAAAACCTCTGCCATCATCTTTGCCTTAGTCTTTGCCTTTTCCTCATCCCTTCTTACAGATATCTGCTGTGTTTTTCTAACCAATTCCTCCAAAGGTTTATTCTGCCACTCTTCATCTTTCTGTACTCCTTTCCTTGTATCAGGCCAGGCCTCAGGAACAACTTGTACCTTCAACAATGTGTCAAAGGCTTGCCCCTCAGGATCCATCCCCCTGTGCTTCCTCAAGGCATCCCTAATCCTCTCCAACCAACGAGAGGGGCTTTCCTGTTTCTCCTGTTCTAATGACATAGCCTTAGCTATGTTGTTAGTCTTGGGAGCAGCTGACTTGATTGCCCTGATCAGATAAGCACGGCAATCACGGAGGCGAGCCAGACTGGCCTGGTTGTTTGGGTCCCACTGGGGGTCCGCCTGGGGGATGGCATCATCCACCGTGGGTGCATTGGGTCCAGCCCTCCCTGCTGCTTGTGGGTGTTCATCCTCCCACAGCTGCCGAGCTTTCTGTAAAATCATTCTTTTCTCTGATGATCCAAACAAAATTCCCAAAAGAAAATACCGGTCCTTCCATGTATAATCTGCATTTCCCAAATATTCCTCTATCTTTTCCCCCACCCCTATGGGATCATCCAAATATGGGGGTAATTCCTTTTTCAGTCCCCTTATACCCTGGGTAGTAGGGGGTACAATCACAAACCCAAATCCTCCCCCTTGGGGAACTTGACGAAGTGGCATCTGGTGTATCCCTGTTTTACTCACCAGTGAGATTTTCAGTGCTCCTTCCCTGTGGACTCTTCACGGACCCCTCTGGTCCGCCACTCGTCTGTCTCCTGGACAGACTCGGGAACCCAATCGATCGCCCGGTGCCAGCTGGCACCAAGGGGAGCTGATCACCGAAACTGGTGAGGCGCCTTCAGCTCTGCCTGCTGCCTGCGGCCCCGGACGGTGGAAATACCCTGGACGAGCGCCCCAGAATTGTCAGGAAAATTAATCCACAAACACTAGAGGTTTATGTCCAATTGGGAGACAGAGGAGTCCCTTTTGCTTTATTCGAATAAAGGGAGATGCCACGGGGCATTCCCCTGGGGTCTCTCAGATTTTTGGAGGACAAAGCCTCCTTTTTATCCTATTTTCCCGGCCGCATTTCCCTCTCTCTTTCCCCATTGGCTGAGGTACTTGAGAGGCACAGACTTCCCGGAACGCCTGATACCTAAGATTCCCCTCTAATGTATAACCCTTCCTTTTAATTTTTAATTCTTACAGAATTCATAGTTTCCCCCCTCCCCCCCATTGTTTCTTTCATCTTCCAATACCCGGGTTCATTTCTACAGTTTGTTTGTAAAGGCAAATGTCTTTTTCCATTCATCAATCAGTGCAATCAATCCCATTGTTTCTTCTATCTCTCAGTGCTAGTCTTATCTACCAGCAGACCCACGGTTTTTTTCTAAAGACAAATCCAGCGTTCCTCTCAAGACCAAGCATCATTGTCCCTGCTGGCAAGACAAAAAGACAATTCACACCTTAAAGGTTGCTTAGCCCTTTGCAGGACAAGACCAAAATGTCATGATTTACAGTAGAAAGGTGTAGGAGTTTCTGAGGTTTTTTGCTCACTGAGTGGGAATTACTTCAGTTGCTGTTTTGAAGGTCTTGCCTGAGTAGTTGCCCTAAAATGCCGCAAAACAAAAGGCTGTGCTTTTCTGAATGAAGCCACATTGTAGCTGTCTTTCAGAAAGCAATAAAGCAAGCACAAATAGCTACTGAAATTATTCTGCTCCCTTCCAAATCAGTTCACAACCCACTGATGACCATCAGGCTCATCCCCACATTCCCAGCAGCTCAGAGCTCACTGCACAGTGCTTGCTGTGCTCCAGAGAGCACAAAGCAGCCTGGCCTGGTGCCCCTGACTATTTCTGCAAAGCACTCTGCATTTCCCACCTTTGCCCTGGCTCAGTGCAGAGCTGCAGCATTGCAGGCGCCTCCTGCCAGAGCTGTGGGAGGCACTGTCCCTGCAGATGTGCCCTGACAAGCTGTCAGTGCCTCCCGCTGGCCTCGGTTCCCCGGCAGAGCTGCCGTGCCTGAAGGACGCTGCCCTGGGCTGGAGCCTGCGGAGCAGCGCGGCTCCCTGCCCCTGTGCCCAGAGTGCTGCACACACTGCTGCCCTTTGCCAGGAGTGCCAGGGCAGCCGGCACAAGAGCAGCAATCCTCAGCCGGGCCACCAGCCCTGGGCTGCTGTTTGCCTTTCTCTCCTGCTGGGCACACTCCGGAGGGCCAATGCCAGCAGTGTGTGCTGTGCCCAGCACGGCTGCGCTTCCCCTTGGGACCAGCCAGCTGCCAGCTTGGCTCTGAGAGCAGAGGATTCGCCCGGGGCCAGGAGGAGGCACCCAGGGCCGGGCTGCTGCCTCCTGCAGCTCCAAGGGCTCCTTCCAGCCGGCCTCTGCCCAGGCTCAGGCTGCTCCGGGCTCTGCCAGGGCTCTGCTGGGGCTGCACCCTGGGCAGGGCAGGGCTCACTCTCACCTCACAGTCACTGACAGCTCTGCACCACATCCTGGAGACCTTTCAGAGCGCCCTCACTGATCTTTCTGCTTTCTCAGTGGAGCCAAACTCTCCTCCAGCCAAAGATATTGCACTCATGGATGGAAATCCAAGTGACAGGAACCCAAAGGCTCTTGAGTCACAGCTGAAGCCCTGCATCCAACTAGGATGTCTTGGCTGCCCTCCTCCTCCTTTGGTTTTTCCTGCAAATGCCATGCCCTTTCTGCCTCAGTTAGAAGTCACACAGCTGGGAAAAAATGGGCCAGTGGGCCATATTACAAAAGCAGTTTGGTCTGGGGAGGATGAATAAAAGAAGAGTCTTCCGAAGCACACCAAAGAATCCAGAAATTTCTCTTTGCAGCATTAAGAAACAACTGGCAATTCAGAAGGAAATGTTGAACTTTCTCACAGGGTCAGAAGGAATCAAATCTTCCAAATGAGTTGAGGTTTCAGAAACTTGATTTCTTTTCAATCCTAGTCTACATCCCCACTCTACAATCCTTTCAGCAATTCTACTCTAGGCTGGTTGTGGAGTAAATGATCCTGATGTGATTACCACAGTCTTCTCTCCTCCTTTCTCTTCTTCCCTGAAATTATGAGTGGCACCAGGATGGAAATAGGCTTAGATGATGTTACAGGTCTTCAATCACAAACACTCCAAAATTTCTTCAACATTTTTGGCATGGAGACAATTGAGGAAGTTGTAAAGTACTCTCCAAGAGCATTCACAGCCCCTTTGAATGTTCCCAAATATATTCCTCCCTCAGTCAATTTCATATCCTTCCCCAGAAGGTTATGCCATTGCTGGCCACACCTCTAGCCTTTCAGCTGAATGCATTAACAACAGGAAACTTAGGAAAAAGACTGGACTTGAAAGTCCACATGGTTCTGTGCAGGAATCTCTGTCTCTCTAGAAAGACTGGTTGTGACAGAGTATTTTTGACAAAACTACAAAACTACCAGAGTTTCCATGTAGAGACATTCAAACAATTTCTCTTTCAAACCCACTGAAGTATCTTCTCTCCAGCACTTGTAAATGTGTTTTACAAAACATTTGCCAAGATTTCCATATTCACTGACAGCTTAGAGCAGCCCAAATGCATTCCTCTGTAACCCTCCAAAACAAGGGGATTTGGGGAGGGCGTTGTCCAAACTCCTACGCCTTTGGCAGCAGAATGCAAAGTGTTTAAATTGCAAGTTCAAAAAGCACCCCAATACGTATCATAAAGAATTTGGATTTGCCACAATATTTTCTTAAAATGTACATGACTTCATAGTAGAGATACTGGGATTCCTTCTCCTGAAAAAATTTATTTCAATGGATAAACTTAAGGCTTGAAGAATTGACCAGAAGAAAGCCACACCAAATGCTGTATAAACAACGAGATATAGAGTTATCAACAGTGAAATTTCTTTATTATTGTTAAAGTTCAATACTAACATTTTTAAGTGTCTAAAACTTACTAACCTTCTTTGATTTAATCCTACATATTTAACAAATAATCTACTGCTCACTTCTAACATAACCTAGTGATCAATACTAATTTATATAATCCTAAAAATCTAATCTCAAATTTAAAATAAAAATCCAGAGGTCACTGATATGAAAGGCTGAAGCAGATGTCTGGTGCCAGGACTCCACTTACTGCTTGTCAAATTCAGATATTCGCCTCTGAATATGAGACAGCTTTTTGTGGAGGTACTGGCACCTGCTCTTCATTTCAGAGTAGCTGGGGCTACCCTGTCAAGGAGAAAGAAAAAATAAATTAGGGTATACAAACACTTCTGCAGAGTTTAGAATCTGATGTGCTTTGCTTTAAAAAAGCCTTGAGCCAGACTCAGCAGTAACCACGGTCCTGCAGGTCTGGTGTCACACATACCTGCTGTAACTGCTGATAATCTGCCAGGATTTGATGAAGCAGCATCTGCAAGGCAAAAACCATGAAGAATGTTTCACTACCACCATAAAATGCAAACCTAGGTAAAATACTAAAGATACCCTCTGTTTGACTCTAGAGATTTTCTTCTCTGTGAGCCACCACTCTTCTGGGAGGTTTCAATAACAAATCCCCAGCTCCCACATTCAGCCAAATCTGCAATTAAGCCTCTCAATAGGGAACAGAAGGAGCACATGCTCCAAGACTCTGCTTGGGACACACCTCTCCTAACTGTTTGTTCACAGGCAGCTCAAACAGGGGTTTTTGGGCAGGGTCTTGCAAAAATCAGACCCAGCCCAAGCAGTGTCTCAGCACATATGCCCATTCTGCAGTTTCCCTTTGTCTCACTGACAGCTCCAGGGAATCCAAAACACTGCTGGCATGGAGCACAGCCTTCATGGCTTTGTCCTTCTTTACCTGATAGGTTTCGGAGCCTGGATTCAGACACTTCCATTGTTCATAAAACTGCATGAAATCCTTGTTGATCTTGTCAATCTGAGCATGTAAATTCCTGTATTCCTCATACTCTGCACTGAAGTCATCCTTGTAGTGCTGGCGTTGCTCCAAGGAGACGATGGCTGTGTATTTTCTAATGGAAAAAATAGATTTTTCTGTGAGTGAACTCTAAGAGAACATTCTAATTAAGCACATGTATTATTCCATAAAGCACATGTGTAGTTTTACACCAAGCACGTGGTGAATGTCAAACACAGACTCCCAAGCTTTGAGGCAGATGCTCTGGGACTGGCTGTTTCTACATGCAAGCTCATGTGCTTGAAGAGGATGTAATCAGGTAACTCCAGAAATCTGCCACATTTCTAGGACACTTAGATACTAACAGTTTACATTGTAGAGGTTTTCTTCATTAGCAAGTGGAGCCCATTTAGGAATCATTGGCACTCATTTCAAATATCAAAGGACCAACAAAGACCACAACTTCAGGAAGAGAAGAAACACTGCTAAATCATATTCTCTTTTCAGATAGTAAAAACTTTTAAATTTACATTTAGTTTTGAAAGTCCCTCTGCAATACATTTTTGGCAGGGACTGCATTAATGGATTTGGTTACACAGATTCGAACTTCTGAGCTGCATTTATGTCTGCCTGTCTAACAGCAAAGCAGAGGTGATGACAAAATTTGATTCTTCTACTGGACAGCAGTTAGAAAACTGAGCCTTGAACTGAGGCACCTGTAATACAGCCATCAAAAAAAACCCTCTGAAACTAACACTAAAAAAACCCAAACCACATCAACTCCTAAGGAGGGCAAAATTAATGCTTAAATTAATCATTAATGCTTTAATCATTAATAGTTAAAGCCACTGCTGGGAGAATTTTTTTCTTCATTCCCTTCTCCTTCAAATCAACATGAGTGAGGTTTACCAAGCTCATGATACAAATTCAAGATGAAGTGGCAATGAGAATAACAGACACCACTTCCCAACACTGGCACACCAATGCTTCTACTCCTATGAGCCTGAGCACCTGGTTCTTTTGGATGACCAAACTACCTCAGTATGGGAATAAATCCTTAAAACCTCCTGAGATTAATTGCTCCAAGCAGTAAATCTTGGAGCATGCTGAAATTCAGTACAAAGGCAGACAACAGCTTGTGCCAGGGATGGATCCCAGGCCAGATGCACCTGACTGGTGTGCTGGTGTGTTCTGAAAAGGAAACTACAGATGTCTCTCAACACTTTGGGAGGTGCCAGAGAAGAACTAGCCTGGACTTGTGGCTTCTGCCCAGAGCCATTTCCTAGCAAGAGCCCCAGCCCAGGCCTCCCTGAGCTGCTCCCTGCAGGGCCAGCCTTGCCCTCAGCCTTCCCCTGGAGCATCCCTGGCTGTATCCAATGTGCCCCAGGGCCCTGCCGCGCCTGCTCCAAAGGCCACAGCTGCCCCAGAGCCCGAGGGCTGCAGGAGGCCTGACTGCCCTGCCAACAGCACTGCTCTGGCACGAGCTGGCAGCAGTTCCCAGGGTTTGACAGCACACACACACACACTTCTCCCTCCCTGCTGCACTGCAAATCCCAGGGGGGGATGCAGCCCCACGGCTGCAGCTGACCCTGTGCAGCTGCACTGCAGCAAGGGAGGGCCCGGCTGGGCCGAACCCACCTCGGGGTTCATCTCAGCTCTTGGCCTCGGAGGCACAGCAAAACCTGCTCAACATCATCCTTTCAAAACTGGGAAGGGCTTCACATGGCACCCCACTGCGAGTGGCAAGGCTTAATTGCTATTTTACTCACCTCAGGTAGTCTGCTTGGTTGGTTGTTGCAGAGCATGTGGAGACAATGGAAGTGTCTTTTCTTGTTCCTGCAGAAAAGCAGAATTTTGACACTCTTCATCAGGAAATCTTTAAAAAGCCAAAAATTACCCACTGGATGGCCTTGTAAAAGTCCTTCAGAGCTTTCTTCTCACCAGTAAATTACTTGGAAAAAAACTATGAAAATTAATAAAGGGGCACACACAACATTCTCTACAGGAGCCAGTTCCAAGCTTTAGAAAGAAAGCATGGCCACTTTATTCTACAGGTTCTGCACTCCCACAGTGTAAAGCCCAGCTCAGCTTTTCTTCTTTGAAGGCATGAGGTGGCATCTGCACAACCATTCAAGTCTTGCAGCAACAGATGCAGTTTCAACAAACATAACTTGAGAGAGACAGAGGGGGAAGAGTGAGACAACATGCCGGTTCTAACAAAAACCAGAGAAAAAAGCTGGAGTTCTTATCATGCCTTGTTGTTATCGCCACTTCCTTGCCCATTCCAGAAGCCCAAAGTTTGGATGCAAAGTTTCTGCCCTCTTGTCAGCAGGAAAGTTACAGTATGTTCAATACAAGTTGTAAGAACAGCTTTGCTGTGAGCATTTCATTTCCAAAAGTGCATTTGCTCTCATGGCTCAGTCCACACAAAAGCTTCAGCCTAAGCCCCAGATTGAAACACAGTCCAGATTTTTCCTTCACCAGCTGCTCAGAATTTTGTAACTGGCTCCTGAAGAAGGATGCTCGTGTATTTATAGATTCAAGCAGGAATCCTTCCAAAGTCATCCCAAGGTTTGCTGGTACCATGTGTATGTCCAGAGGAAATGTGGAAAGACCATCTCAAAGCCCCTGTCTATACAAACACATCACCACTTGAAAGAGGCATCTACACACTCTAAACATGCCTCCAGTCTATACCCAGGCAGTAATTTGCAAATTCAACTTCCGAAAGAGATAACACACAAAGAAAGAAACTGAACTCTGCCCTACTGGGTATGTCTCTGTGATCAGATATCTTTGGGCATTTCTGTTTTACTTTTCAATGCAGTTTTCAATTGGAAGTACTTCTAAAGCTTTTGAAGAAAGACATTCTGCACCTAAGATGCAGAGGAGCTCATGGCACAGTTCAAACTAGAACTCCAGGAAACCCCAGCCCAGGTTTTGTAGCTTTTGGAGTTTCCATGAAAAGGCTGAGTTCAATGAACAATGATGAAATCATTGAGATTTGATCTGTGTATTTTAGCAAACTAGTCTGCAATAAATGTGTAATGGGTTTCTATCTTCAACATGCAGACTTGAAAACCTGCTGGTGGAAAAAGTGGTGACTCAGTCAATTGTCAGTTTACTGGAAATCAAATGGAAAGGAAACATCCCTTTTCTGTGACTTTCTAGTGCCAAGCTCTTCCATGTTCTCCCAACAGCAATCTAGTTAATATTTCTTTCCTCTTGATTTGTTTTGCACTACAGAGAGAGAATCTCTAAAGATGAATGGAGTCTTAGATAAGGTTCCAGCATCACAGATTCTGGCCTTTGCTGTTGTTGCCTTTTAAATAACAAGACTTACAATGTAATGCAATTACAGAAAACAAAGTCTTGGGTTTTCATGACCATTCAACAGGGATAATGGTAGAGCAGTAAAATCGAGCAGTGCCTTCATGTATCCAGTCCCTGGTTTCAAAGCTCCCTTTTCACACAGTGCAAGAGCACAATTAACTATTTCAGAGCACTGTCAAAGAAGAATGTTGCCATAAGAGAAGCCACTACAACAGGACATAAAGAGATGCACAGATGGAATGAAGAAAAGCATTATGTCGTGGCTTAACACAAGTGAAGGTTTGGAATTAGGACACCCGACAAAAATTCTGCTGGAGAGACTGTGAGTAAGGAAATGACAGCTTACATCCCTTGCAGCCCAAGACCTAAGAACATCAGTGACCATCTGTACCTGCAGGTACTCAAATCTTGGGCAGTATAAAGGTGGTACCTCCAAAACAACTTGGGGACCCCCACCACCAACAAGACCAAGGCTGAAGAAGGACTGGCTGCATGACAGAGAATCCATGGGGTGGTGATATCTTCATCCTTAAGGTCTGTCTCTTCCCCACAGCCCACCTCTCTTCTCTTATTCCTTCCTATCTCCCTAGTTTGCATTTACTGTTAATAACATCTGTACAATTGAAAAGGATCTCACTTGTGGCCTAATTTGGGCAGAAGCTCCTCTTAATATTCAAAGTTTTACACCAGAGTTCTCCAGAGAGGAGTTAGGAAAAGCAGCATATGAATACCTTCATCGAAATCCAAAGGATGTGCCTGCTTCAGCCTTCCCAATTCATTTTTCTTCCCGAATGAATTGGGGATCTCCTTCTGCACCCTGGCAGGCTCTGGGATGCTAGACCTCTGGAAGTTGTCTTTCTTGTGCACCTCATGGATGCAGGGGGAAATGGAGCCAACACTTGGAGACATGTTCCCAGTAAAAAGGGATGTGGAAGGCAGCACCCAGGAAGAAGAGAGGCCTCCAGCTGCTGGCTGGATGTGACTGGTGAATTGCTGGTGACCAGTTCGGCTCTTCTTGCTCTTCACAGGACTGGTAAAGTCAGGAGCCAGAGGCCGTTTCTGCAACAATAACAAGATTATTCATCCATTAATCTATGATCAGGATCAGGACTTGCTCCCATTCTGAAAAAGCAGCATTTCTGAAGTGGCAATGGTTGAAAAAACATTTTTCTTAACTAAAAAGATCATTCAAACCAGGAAATAGTGCAGGAAAATACATGCTCTATCTCATTCCTACTTTCTCATCTTCAGATTTCAAGTCAGGACCTTCTCTTCTGATCACAGCCTTCCTGCCAAAGCTGTCAGAATGCCTGAGGCACAGCGTGCTTTGGCCTGCTCCTGCACATTCACATCACAGCTTTTACACCTTCAGCAGAGGGTTAAACCTTAATACACAATAGAGAATGTTAAAAATGCACCAAATACCTGAGCAGATCTTGCTGGAGCCTCTCTCTCAGAAGGCTCAGGAGATGGCACTTGGCTGCTGCTGGTGGTGTTTTGAGATGGAGCTGATTTGCTGTAAGGGTGGTCAAACATTTCAGGTTACAAGGCATAAGTATCAACTGTTATCTTTTTTGTTACAGGTAAAACAGATTTTCAGTGTCAGGACCCAAGGAAAAAGCATGAAACTGAGCTGAGGGAGCTTTAGGCTGGAGATCAGGAAAATGTTCTTGCCCCACAGGGTGCTGGAGCACTGGAACAGGCTCTCCTGGCCAGTGGTCACTGCAGCAGGAGCTCAAGAAGCATTTGGACAACACTCTTGGGCACAGGGTGTGATTCTTGTGGTGTCCTGTGCAGGGCCAGGAGTTGGACTCCATGACCCTGATGGGTGTCTGCTGACTCAGCATATTCTAACAAGCCAGGCTTCATTTCCCAGGGTGTTTTTTTCTGAAAAGTCTCTTTTCCTTCCTCTAAAGACTGAACTTACCTAGCAAGTATTAACTTCAAATTCTCCCTCTCCATTTCAGTGTAGCCAGGCCAATCAGTCTGAAGGGTTTGAAAGAGATGTTCCTTCAGACTGTAGGAATTATCCTTCATATTCAGGTTGGCTACCTACAGGCAGACATTTAAGAAAACAAACCTTCATTATGGTTGCTATATGCAAACTACAGAAATCCAGTTAGTCCTGAACAGCTGTTTGTGAGCACCCAACTGGAACTGAACAATGTCCTTTGGTACAGAGATGAATTATTCCTCCTATCACATGAGCTTTAAGCTCTATTAAAGTTTCACCAATTGGAAATAACCCAGTATCTGTATTCATATCTTGCAAATGTTCCTTTCGAAACAACATTTGGTGCTACAATGTGTAAGGAGAGGTGGTCAGGCCCAGCATCCCTCCCACTTCATGTGCCTGAGCCAGGGTTCATTCCTGCAAAGTCCTGCAGTGAGAACACTGTGCACATGGCTTGCTCTATTCCTTTGACAATAAATGAGGTTCATATCTTCCTAAAGTCAAATACAAAATCTACTCAAAAAGTTAAAAGGAGGTAGTAAAACCTAAAGAACACTAATATGAAAAGTGCTTGTTTAGACTTCATCACCTGAAATCTGCTGAGACTTCCTACTGGGATGGAGATAGGAAAAGTCTCCATCAATTTGAACTCTACCACACAGTAAATAACTCAGCACACCGCAACCATGTCTCAAAATTTGGCCATTTTCTTTCTTTGAAAACATGATAAACACTGATGTTTCTCTGATGGTTTGTGTTGGTGCCTGTCTCATCTAAGTTTAAAAAAATTGTAGAAGTAACAAAGATAACAGAATCAGGAATTCATGTCTTAAAAGCAGAACTAAGGTTGTTTTGGAAGGGAAGCAAATATCTGAGTCCATTTGGTAAGCCAGTCTTGCATTCAAAACCGCATCTTTTTGAATTATCCTCCCCGGACATTGTTCATAGCTAAAGAGGAAATATTCTGACATGATATATTAATGTTTGCATAATTCAGCAACAGCCATGGGGAACAGGGAATATTTAAAAAGGAGAGTTTCTTATTTATACAATAGAGGAACAAGTAAAAATTAAGGCTGAAAGAACAACGTGGTGGTAAAAATTGCTGGAACAAACTGCACAATCTCACCTGCTGGAGGATCTTGCCAAGGGTACCCTTGTCCTTTTGCCTGACTCCATCTCTCTGCAAGCGGGCGAGTAACTCTGGCTTCTTGTACGTCCTCAGAGCAAGTAAATGAATCACCCTGTCCCTGTAGGGTCGGCCACAAACAGCAGTGCAAGGATTCCCTTCACTGCCTGCAGGCTTCATGGGCGTTGTTTTCTTCTTCTCAGGTGCAGGATGGGAAGGGTTTGGTTGGGCTCTTTTGATGTCTGCTTGTTTTCCCAAAGGAAATAAAAAGAGAAGAAGAAAGGTCATAAGGGGAGTTTGGGAGAATGCAAGCAAGTTGATTTAAAATGATGATGGAATTCTTGGGGACAGAGCTGAACTTGCATATCCCTGTGGATCCCTTCCAGCTCAGCATATTCTCTAATTCTGTGACAAAGCCCAATCCCTAACTGGTACTGCATGGAGCATGTTGCAAGGGCACCCTGTACCCTACCAGCAACCAGACCTGTCTCACCTGAGCTTCTCAGTGCCAGCCCACAGCAAAATTTGCAAGCACAAATCCCACAATTATCGTCACTACTTCCAGTCCTCAGTCCCAATTCCTGAATGCAAAATATTCCCTTGGGATCTACGTAAACTATCACCAATCATCATAGAAATCATCATTCACACGTGAAACAAAACATCCCCAATGAGAAATTTGTGAGTTTAGTTTTATCTCTCCAAAATGCCACAATGCTGCTGCCTTAGAATGCTCTGCACTCAGCTAAGGCAGAGCAAGAGCTGCACTTGCAGTGGCAGGGATGTCCCTGCAGGCAGTGACTGCAGCACAGCCAGGTGAGAGCCCCTTTTTCTCAGGGCAGCTGTGCCTGGTTCAGCTCACTGATGCAGGCAGCGCCACTGAGTGCCAGTGAGGGGAATATCCACCTCCTGTCTGCCTGGAGCCAGGCTCCTTGGGGAAACAGTGCTCAGAACAGGTTAGTGACAAATGGCACCACCTAAGCACATTGTGCTTTGTGGACAATTATGGAATCCATGGGAAAGATGATTTTCCTTTCACTTTCCTTGAAAAGAACCCAAAAGTATTGTGGCAATAGTTACTGAAAAATGACTGAGACAAAAAATTAAATCAAGCAGAGTTTTCCATATTGGCCCTATGAAATTCTAGATGGGACTTCCTCAAGTACATTTTTGGTCAATTTTGAATGAAGTTTAATGGATGAGCACAGTACCTAGGTACGCCAAAACCCAATTGCAAAACCAACACATTAGCTACCAAGCCAGTAAACTTAAGGGCATTAGGTAGTTCAAACCATGACTACAATGCTCAAAATTCCAACCTGTCAAGCACTATGGTAAGAAGGAAGGACTGGCAGGCTTTCCAAGAGGAAAACAGGCCAATGGCTGAATGCAGTGACAAGAGATTGCAAGGCTTATCTGACGCCCAACCACCTACAACTGAGATGTCTGAACACACCCCTGTCCCAAAAATATGCTAAAAAAGAAAACTACCAAGTTGAAAATCTTACAGACATTGAGCAAAATATGAAAAGCAACCATACCTCCAAGTGGGTTATACAGTTTGGCAACCTGCACACTTCCAATGTGCGACGCCTCACTGGCATTTAGCTAAAAGGAAAAAAGAAATGTTCTGTAAAACCATCAGCCAACACTCCATTCCTGGTGATTCACCGGACCCTTAATTTTAAACAAGAGCTCGATTTGAAGAGTTTTGCTGTTCCATCACTGAAACATCTGCTCTGACACAATTCTCCCTCTGACAGTAGCCGGCTGCAAAACTGCCCTGAGACAGCGACCGTCACTTGGCCTCCAGTGCAGCCAAGTGTTCAAGTAGCAAGTCATCCTTTCCCAATTGCTGGAATTTATAGGCACGGGCTTGCCTTGAAATCAAGTGCCTGAGCACAGCTGACCTGGCCAGAGCTCAGATGACAAAACACGAGTGTTTCCCAAGATCAGAAAGTTAGGGCAACAAAAACAGCCTACTGCCACCCAACTGCTTCATTCTGAAGGCAAAATTGGCTGACAGTGAAGCTAAGAAGTTATTCATCCAAAATTTGCCTGAACTTTTATTGAAATAGGAGTATCACTTTCAAAGATCTGTAAAATCAATATTTCAAAGTCTTTTAGAAATCCCTCAATATTTTGCTTGTGACACTCTTCATCCTTCATCCTTGTCACTGTCATTTGCACTAAGTGCTGCCTCAACACAATTCTACTAGCATTTCTGTTTGAATCATCAGTACTGGCAGAGTTTAGGACAGGGACTGGACATGAAGGGGAACAGGGAGTCACCTGAACTTCACATCCCTTTACAGAATCTTAATGAATGAGTCTGCTCTAGGAGCATCTGTGCATTTTATAGAAGAATGGGAACAAATCACATCAGGTACCAAACCCATCAGCTTGGATTACTCATGCAGCTTTTCACTGCTTGTTTAGCCTACATTTTCTCCCGGTTAATGAATTTAATTACCTTTGTAATTAATTCTTTAAGCAGTATATTAATCATAGGCAGTATATTCATCTTAAACATTGTAATTTTCCACCTTAGAATGTAGGTAGGTGGGTACCTTTTGGTGATCTATTGTTAGAGTTGGACTGTTAGATCCCCAAAACTTTTTGTTTTGCTAACCCTGATACCTCTCAATGAACAAAGCCTGTGGGCATAAAAGGCTGGACACCTGGAATCTAGACTTCCTAGCCCTCTAAGAACATGTTGGAGTGACCAAAGGACAAAGAAGAAACTAATAACAACATTTCAGCCTCACAGCTCAAAACTACTTGTCTGGGAAAAAGATACTAAACAGACTGAAAAATGTGAACTTATTAGCATGAGAATAGGAAACATCAATACCAATAAAAGTGAGAATGCCAATTAATAGATAACATGAATGATGTAATTTAAGACCAATGGACAGGAATTTCTTTGTGCTTTAAAAATGTATCAGTAAGTGGAAAAGCTTTGAAAGTGGCGTGTATGTGGCTGGAGTTCTCCATTATGCACCAGAGCTGGGAATAAAGTAATGGCCTACTATCAGTAGTGAAAACAAGTTACAGTTTGAGGGTTTCATTTATCCTTGCATTTCTGATGACCCTGGTATAAACAAGGAACAATGACAATTCCAAGCATTTTTACCAAGACCCATTCCCAGAGCATGAATGGACTGAATGTCACAGGCTGGGGAAGCTCCCACTTCCACTGGCAGCTCCTCAGACTCATCCCTGGGAGTCGCTTCCCCCGGGGCGGCCGCCTCAGAGGGGCCGTGGGGCACCAGTGGGGCCCAGCCCTGCCCAGCTGGTCCCGCAGGGTCAGCAGCACCTGGCACCAACACCATGGCCAAGCCCCCGGCCAGTGCCAGCCCACAGAGCCCGACAGCCGCCCCTCACCTGCTGCTCCTGGCACCTCTGGGTCACCCTGAGGGGCATCGCAGCGGCCGTGGGGGCCCTGCGGGATGCAGTGCGGTTTGGGGCCCTGCGGAACACAGTGGATCGTGCCCAGGCCCGCAGCTCCGCCATCCCGCTCTGCCTCGGCTGCTCCCGCTGCCACACAGCCACTGATCCTGCAGCAAAGTCTGGAAAATGTACAGTATTTGTTAGGAATGTGTGTTCTTTGTTCTTTGGCCTTTCTGGCTTTCAAGGCTCATTAACAAAAAAGGAGATTTTTCCATGAAACAAGAAGTAGCCAACAAGCTCTAAGTGATGGCCAGGCCTTGGAAAGGGCAGGTTCCTTGTTGGCTCAATTGCCTTATTAATGTGTAGGGATTGATTGGCTTCAGTGGCCTCAGACCAAGGGAAGATTAGCAAGGCTTGGGAAGACGAATGCACCTCAGATGGAGGACACAAAGAATGCAGAATTGATGGGCACAAGGACATTTGGTAGAACCCCCAAGACAAGGAATAAATTAATAAAGACAACACAGTAACTGTGCTCAATCAGCTCTGGCTGGGTAAAATGTCATTCCAGCAGGGGCAGACCATGGCCACCCACTCAATAAACCTCTCACTAAGAAGAGGAGAGAGACTGAGCATGCAGACTAATCAGCATGAGAATGCAAGAGGGTCATTACCCAACAGCAGAGAGAATACTAATTATGAAGACAACTAGGTAACTTGCAGTCAATCAATACAAATAGTTTTGTGGGCTAAAATTCATAAATACTAAAGCGTTCTGGAAACTACAATGCTGGCTTTGTGAATTTGCCACTGAGCCCCCTGCCCCCTTTCTGCACAGAACTGTAAATATTTACCTCCACTCAGTGCGTGGATCAGCCTCTGGAGCAGCGGGTGCCAGATCCAACCAATGTGGAGCAGCACTCGCTGAACGCTCTGACACCTCCGCTCTCGCTGCAGCCGCGGAAGGGTCTGAGCGGTCCTGCCGTGTGCTGGGGACAATGGCCACGTGTCCTTGGAAACGGGGAGTTCCATGTTCCAGGCTGGGTGGGATGTCACATGAGGAGCTGGATGGACACACCCAGGGCAGAGGGAATTCCCAATGGGCACAGGGGGGAATGCCCTGCCCTGTCCCATGACTGACTCAGCTCATTTCCAAGTGCAGGAAGGGGCGCTCCGGCCACCCCAGTTGCTGCAGCCGTGCAAACCAGGGATAATTAAGTGTTTCTGCACAACAGTGCTGTACTTGGCTGTCTCTGAGGTGAAGGAGCAGCTTAACACCTCTCACTAGGGCAGCAAGGTGCAGCCTCCCAGCACTGGTTGATCCTGCCATGGGCTGGGCAGTTCTGTGAGGCTTTGAGCACGTACATGCTCACTCAAATATCATCTCTTTGACAAAATCCCCCCAGACATTTCCTCATTCCAGTCTCCTAAAAGGAAGCAAGCCAGCAACATGGGCCTGTGCATGCCTTGTGCTCTGCTCTCTGCTCCTCATGTGCTCTGCAGGAGGCACTGACAGGGAAGAGCCATCACTCACTCTGAACAGAATTACAGGCTGATGGTTGTGCTGACTGCAGGTGGCCATTGAAGTTATTGACACATCTGGAAAAATATTTTATAGTCAGCTTATGATGGTTTTACTTCCATTTTCTCCATACCCAAGCTTACTCCTGGTTTCAGTCAGCTGGCACTAGGAAAAAAACCAAACAACCTCTTGTCCAATCATTACAGGGAGAGGAGAATAAAAGGATGTCATTGAAAATGTGTTGAATATGATAATCCAAAGCTCCTTTTCCATATCACAAAATCTTGTCTTTCTTTTCAAGACCATGTTCATATCTGGCCAGGTCTGGTCTCCTGGCTGCCACGCTCACAAGGGCAGTGTAGTTTGGGGAACAGAAAGGAAGGAAGCAATTTGTCAAACAACAGAGCTCAGATCTGTAAGAGAACTATGTCCCTTTTAGGGAATGACTGGATGGTGTTGATTATGGATCCACAGTTATGGAGTATTGGAATTCACTTTGTATGAACCGTGAAAGAATCCAAGGTTGTAATGATTCACTGGAATACAGAATGTTAAAAAACCTTTTGATGTCTTAAAAGGCATTGACAACTCCTGCTTGGGAGTTACCAGATTTGACTGAGCCCTTTGCACTGTTCATCCACGAGTGCCTTCAACTTGCACAGTAGCTCCATATTTAGGTCCAAGACTGGGAATGAAGGAAAGAACCCAGTAGAAAAGAGCGTATTTCTCAAAAAACAACTAAACTATGTACTCAGAGCAGGAGTCACCACGATCTGTGAGGGTGGCTGCAAAAAAACTTTTGGGTTCAGAGTATTGAGGGTTTAAGTGGCAAAAAATAAAGGAGAAGAAACAATGGAATTGGCCAAAAAATAAAAAACATTAATGGAAAATAAAACAGGGGTGATGTCCAGGAACAAACTCTCAGGACCCAAAACAAGGGGGATGTGACAATATACACCCTCGGGGGAGAACTTTCTGGAACTATGACCATATAAGGGGGACGAGTAACCAACAGGGGAACAGAACTTCAACCAATTAATGTAATAACTCTCAGGACTGTCGGAAGAACACTTAGGTTTGCCCTAAGTTAACAAATGTCTCACAGGGCTTGAACTCAACACCTGGTTCTTTCTTGGTGAAATCTGGCTGACTCTGTGTCCCAGCCAGGCCAACTCCCACATCTCCCCATTTCTGTTTAACTACAAAAATGGAACGGAAAGAACTTTGCAAGACACTTTGAAAACAATCCAAACAAATATGGAAGAACTAACAACACAACAATGAAAACTGTAAGGATTAACAGTCCTGTTTTAACTGTAGAAAACACACAACCTTTTAATCCCCAACTTTTAAAGAGTTCATTAAACCAGTCTTCATCCTCTCTTTGGAGCTTCTTAAATCCTTCCCTCCATACTTGGGTACTCTTGTGAATAGACTCGCTGTGGCTGGAGATGTTCATGGAACACATCCCCTCAAAGTCCTCCCAGCCATGCCCATGTTCCAGGAGAAGAAAGTCTATTGCTGCCCTGCTCTGCAAGCTGCTGTGTCTGATGGTGTCTACATCAGAGCAGGCCACTGAACGCAGGCACAGGGTATCTTGCTTTGTGGCTTCCACCAGAGTTACCCACACCTTGTGTTTTGGCTGTGGGACTCCCCAGCCACTGGCCAGGAGCATGGTGTTAACCAGGCTGAGGAAGGTGAGCAGAAGCTTCTTAGTGTCCATTGTCAAAAGAGCTCTCTGGTCTGGGTTTTGAGGCTGTGGTCTGGTGGTTTCTGTCCTGGGTGGACTTGGGGGTTCCTCTAGTGAATCAGGTTTTAGTGATTGTAAGCAGGGCTTGATGTTTTTCACTGGGATCCACTGAGGTCCTCTATAATTGCCTTTGCTTGGTCCCTGATGATGTTAAACATCCTTTGGAAAGCATGGGCATTTTGATGAAAGAAGGCGTGGCTGAGCTTTGCTTGCTCCAGGATGTTCGGCAATGTTGTTTGCACAGCCATGGCAAGTGTATCCGCTTGGGCATTACCTTGTGTCAGTGGTCCGGGTAAGGAAGTGTGGGAACGGATGTGCGTGATAAAGTAAGGGTGCTGCCTTTGGGAAAGAAGGAAGATTACATTTTTAAGCAAAAAATACAACTGATCATTAGCAATGTATTTTAGAAATATTTTTCAGACCTTTCAACAATTCCTGCTTTAATTACGCCAAATCTGTAATCAAATTAAAAGGAACAGGTCAATTTAGAAAATGCTCTATTTACTGCAGTCAATTTACAGTTTGGGGAGAGCCCTCAACAATCTCGATATCTGATTGCCAATCATTAGTTTCAGGGCCTTGCGAGGTTATTACTGACTGATGAGATTTTCCTGACCCATCTGTAAATAGTGTGAGGGCTCTGAGAGGTTGATGGATTTTAGAGGTTTGGGAACTAACTTGAAATTGGAAGGCAATAATCTGTGTTTGGGGTAGTGAATAGCAGTTTGGCCTGTGTAATTTTCTATGGCAATTTGCACGATGGCTTTTATGATCAGCTGGGACATCATTTCAGACTGTGTAGTGATTGTCTTCTCTGGCTGGTGAGAAAGGAAAACCCATTCTGAAATTAATAGGAGGTCAGGTAACATATCATCCCATTGAAAAATTAAGACATAAGGCTGGGGTCCCTTTCCCACAATTGCTACTAAAAAAGGCAGCAGAGGGTCCATCCAATGTGCCTGACGAGTCCATATCACTTGGGATACCTTATTCAGTGCGTTCCTTGCCTCTGGTGTTAGGTGTCCGGAAGAGTACAATGCTAAATCTCCTTTTAGCAATGTAAACAATGGATCTTCATTTGAAATCCTCAACAGGGGTCTTACCCAGTTAGTGGTCCCAAGAAGGTTTTGCATGTCAAGCAAGGTCCACGGGTTTTCATTGAGCCACAGATGTTGTGGCTGTATGGTTTGTGCCAAGATCCAGTATCCCAAACATTTCCATGGGGGAGTTCTTTGTACTTTTTCCTCTGAAATGGTAAATGCTGCCTTTTGGATGGCTTTGATGGTCTCTACCAGTGCTGCATCCAATGTTGAGTTGTCCTTGGCAGCGAGGAGGATGCTGTCCATGTAGTGGTAGATGACAACCCCTAATGATCTTAATAAATTGTCCTTGGTCCTTTCATCCTGGACTTGTTTGTCCAGTGCCTGCCTAACACAGTCAATGAATTTCATCTAGAGCTCTGCAGGCTCTTGCCTGATGTTCACATAGTCCAAAGTAGGGTACTACCTTCAGGTACCTGGACTAATGCTTTCTGGGCCATGCTCTTTACATTGTCCAGTACCTGCCTGGGAATGTTTGCTGCTTGATTGTCCGGCTGGATACGCTGTCCCTCTGCCGCCACGTGGTCAATGATTAATCCGCTCTTGCCTCATCATTAACATACTCTGCTATTACTTGATTAAACACACGTTTTCATCCCCCTTCCCACAAAGTGTATTCAGTGGATGATAAAAGCATAGTCATAATGTATTTTAAATCATTAAAGATAGGAGGTTAAGGCAGGATGTGACCAAAAGTATCTATTCTATCACCATCTGCTGAGAACAGGTGGGGCAGTGATCTTTATCTCTGTAGGAGATATTCTGCTAATGGGCCATCCATTAAAATCCACAGCACCCCCAGCCCTGGTGTCCCGTCCTTACTGACTCTGTGAGCAGCAGCTGCCCCTTGAGGGAGCACAGGAACTCCTGGGGGGAGCAGCAAGCTCAGCCCGGGTGGGGGTGCGGCCCCCTCGGACCCGGGGTCCTCCACGGCTGCAGCGGTGGGCGGGCTGGGCTGGGCTGGGCTGGTGCTAGACTGGGCTGAGCTGGGCTGGGTTGGTGTTAGGCTGGGCTGAGCTGGGCTGGGCTGGGCTGGTGCTAGGCTGGGCTGAGCTGGGCTGGGCTGGTGCTAGGCTGGGCTGAGCTGGGCTGGGCTGGGCTGGTGCTAGGACTGGGCTGAGGCTGGGCTGGCTGGTGCTAGGCTGGGCTGAGCTGGTGCTAGGCTGGGCTGGGCTGGGCTGAGCTCAGGCCTGGCTCAGGCAGGGCACAGCTCAGGCTGGGGGGTTGGCCGTGGAATTATTTTTTTCTTTTTTTTTCCTCTGAAAGAGGGAAGCAGAAGTTGTGACACTGTGGAAATGTGAAAAAAAAATTCAGCATCCCCAGCTGTGGGGGACGGCCCCAGCATCCGCCCCCAGCCCCGGGACAGGGACAGTGGAGCTGGGCTGCCACCTTCGCCCTGTCCCGTGCTGTGCTGTGCCAACACCAGGGAGCCAGGGGGATTCTTGTTCCTGCTACTCTGAACACAGAGAGCACAGAACCGCCAGGGTGCTCGGGGCTGGAGGGGGCTGCTGGAGGTCACCCAGGCCAAACCCCACTCAAGGCTGAAATTTCAGCATCCAAATGCCTTGGCAAATGCTTTAACATGCAATTCACATGGCACAAGAAAATCTTTCCGAAGGATGGTTTACTGCGTCATTACATTTTTACTTTACTTTAAAATGTACATTTACTCTGTGATAATTGATAAAAGATTCATGTTAATCATAAAAGTATTGGGGTTTGTACGAACCAGAATACTAAAGTCTGAAGTGAAGCACAGACACTTGATAAAGGAATAATGTGATTAAATTATTCTGTTTTAAATCCCCCTGTTATTAATATTATGTTTTCTAAATAATTTGTATCTACTACCAGTCTGTAAATCAGACTTTCCAATGGTCTGATAGATTTTGCAAAATCAGACTTCCTGCCTTTGTTTTATCAATGACTGCCTATCTACAAAGTACCAGAACTTCCCGATTTCTGCCAGTTTTATCTACCAAGACCAGATGGTTATCTAGGAGGCTGATTCCCAGAGACTTTACACAGATGTTGATTTCGGCCACCACTGCTTGCCCGGCAAAATTATGACAGCAAATACCAAAAAGTATTGATTACAACTATAAGAAGAAGCTGCAAACCAAGGTTTGACAGAGCGTAGAGTGGGCAGTGACCCCTCACGTCTCCCCAGCGCTGCTTTGCTCTGTCTATATACAAGAAAGCAATCTAAATTTTGCTGAATATTGAGACTTTTGTTTCTCATTTATAACAACTCTAATGTACTTTTTTACACTCAGTAAATAAATAAGACTAAATAATGCACTTAAGCCTGTCTGTATTTTCTTTTTATTAGAGAAAGAAGACCATGAAAATAATTTTCATACAGTAAAAACATAGTTTAGAAAAACATGACAATTTATCTCTGAAGCTTTAACTGGTAAAATTGAAATGCTGAAACTGCACTTGGAACAGTACGAAAACCATTATGAAAGTCACTTGCACAAACATCAGTGCACAGGAAATTCAAAAGTGAGCACGTGAAAATACAGATTCTTTAAAAGAGAATGGGGAAACAGAATGGAGAATTCACTCTTTCACGAACATATCCATCTTACTTGGCAGGAGCACTCCTTCCTCTTGCTTTTTCAAGGCTAATCTTCTTGCAAAGAAGAATGACATCGACAAGGCAGAGAACAAGCAATATAAGACCCAACACCTATAAAAATTACCATAAAATTAGTTCCTCCAATCAATCTCAAGCTTTTACTGCAGTGACTCATCAGGGGAGCAGTAAAGACATCTTCCTAACTTGGTTCTGGCCTTGAAAACATGTGTGACTTGAGACAGCTGATGAATTTAATAACACCCACATTTACATCCCATCAGCATTTCACAGAGCTGTCTGCAGCCTGCTCTGTTTGATGTTTGTGTCAGACCTTGGACATAGTCTGGTGCTCTCCTTGAAAGCTAAGCTAATGCTGCATTATGCCAGACAATGCTTTTATCCTAAATGAAAGCCCTTCTGTCCATCAAAGGGTTGCTTAATTAATGAGACTGGCCCTGACAAAAGTCAAGGGGAAAGGTCAGTATTTGTAGAAACAAGCCCAGCAGGTAAATTCTCTTCTCTGAAGCTCTGAATGGGAAACACATTCCAAATTGAAGAAAATATACTAAATTATTTTAAAAATAGACAATCTCAGGCAGGTAAACAGAAAAATGTGTTTGCAGAAGAGCCACTGAGTTAACTCACTCAGCTCCTGCCCTTCAGCCCCATCCCACAATGCACACACTGAATTATCTGATCAGGGGAGTTATTTTCAGGAGAGCTCTTGGCAGAGCACAGCTCAAGGCAGTTTGTGCCTCAGGAGAACAGGCTGGGGGTCACTCTGTCCCTCGTTCCACCAAAACCTGTGCTCTCAGCTACCTGCTCAATCTCCTGCTCCCACCTTTCATTTCTGTGGACTGTCATAACTCAGAATATAAATTCCTAGTCCAGCACAGTTACTCTGTCAGAAAGTCTCCTTTTTGCTTAGGATGCCATTGACAGTGAAGCCATCATCTTTCCCCCTCATCATCTCTTAAGCTGAGTTTCAAAGACCTCTGTGGGAGGTTACAGATTTCTTTAGTTGTTTGACACATTCCAGCTTCTTTTGTACTTCTAGAGTCTTTCAAAACTGAGGGGCTTTCTTCCCCTCCTTATTGTTTATTAATGTCAATTACGTTAGTTGCCATTTGAATTAAAAATATCAGTTACTCAAACTATTCAACTGGTTTGATCTTAAGAACACAAAATTCTTACAATTCTTACAATCATATGAACAAAACCTCTTTTCAACTGACAGAATTCCTCAGTTTGTGTCAGAAAAAACAATGTACATGCCACGAGGGAGGTACCAGTGTGTCTGTTAAAGTTTCAACTCTTTTTAGCAGGACTCTTGGCATTTTTTCTCAAGTAATGTAACCAAACTGGACAGTCCTAAAAGAGCTAGGGTTTCTCCCACCTAGGATTTCAAGCTATGCTAGCAAATGTAGATTACTTCAAAACTCTAGAACTAATTTTCAGTGTTTTCAGTACTTCTCTGCAGTAATTCCCAAGTGCTGCATCATCTTTAAATAACCAGTGATGTGAGGGTTATTTTCTTTTAGTGAGATACACTGAATGTGTCATGTTTGCTACTGCTGAGAGTGTTCTTCCAAGACAGTTTGCATGGCCCTACCACAACGTGAGTACCAAGAGGTTCAAATCACTGCACTGTAAGAACTGAAATTCATTAACAATGTTCCTACTTACTCCTCCAGCCAATGTCCCTTTGTTGGTCTTGATTATTATTGCGAACAAGGACACAACGAGGAGGAACAACGCTGCAATCACCGAGTTCAAAACATCCTGAAACAGCCAGTGGAAGCAAAATATTTATTCTGAAATACAGGCCTGAAGGAGAACGTGGAGAGTTCCCAACACAGAAGGAATGGTTAAAAACGGCTGCATTGCCATGAAAACAGTTACAGCAATATCCATGTGAGAGGACACTGACACCCAGTGGTCTGATGGTAAGAAGAGCATTTCTAGTAAAATTTCTTCATTTTACCTTTCTTCTCTTGTTTTTATGTCAAGTTTTTGCAACTTCGCTACACTTCACAGACTGAAGCAGCAAATACACGTACAAAAGTGAGGTAAGAGGAGAACTTGTTAGCATTTGAGTGAAAGGGTGTGACTAATTTTTGATGTGAAGGTGTTACACCAACAAGGCAAACAGTGCCCGTGCTGGGAGGGGCTGTTATCGGATCCAGCACAGCCATCCAGGAACTGATGGAACAGAACGCTCCATTAGGAAAAACTGCCTCAACCTCCACAGAACACTGGGGCTTGACTCACGTGTACAGAAACAATCACTGAGGCAGCTGACAATGTCCCCTGGGACAGGTGATCCTTCCTGTTTACCCAGCGGCCACAACAGCCAGGGGACAGCAGGACCACAACCAGGGGACATTGGTACTCGTGGTCAGAGGACATTGGTACTGACAGCCAGGGGACATCAATATTCACGGCCAGGGGACATCAATACACAGAGACAGGGGACACTGGTACCCATAGCCAGAATCCGTCAATATTCACGGCCAGGGGACATCGCTACTCACAGCCATCAGTACTCACAGCCAGAGCACCCCGGTACTCGGAGCTCACGGGTACTCACAGCCAGCGGCCAGGAGAGGCCCCGAATCCGCGCGTCGAGCCTCAGCAGGTAGAGCAGCAGGAACAGGACGGTGATCCCCGCCTCCATGCCGGCCAGCGCCGCGTAGGCCTCGTGTGACCCCGCGGCCACGAAGCAGAAGAGGGCGGCCAGCGCCACCAGCTGCGGGACAGGAGGGGCCGGGGGTCAGCGCCGGCTCGGGCCTTGCCCGCGGGCCCCAGGGCCGCCCCCGGCCGTACCGTGCGGGAGATCTTCAGCGAGCCCCGCGGCGAGCGGAGGAAGGCCCGGTCCACCTCCAGCCGCGCCATGGCGGCCGGGCGGCCCTGGCGGTGCGCGGCGGGGCCGGGACCCCGGGACGGCCCCGGGAGCCGGGGAGATGCCGGGGCCGATGACACAGGTGATGGCGGGGCCACTGCTGGTGCTGAACCAGCCCCGCCTCAGAGCTCCGGGGGGAGAAAGTGATGGTGCGGCGGCGGCAGGGCCGGGGCGGGCGGGAGCGGGGTCCGGCGCGGCTCCGGGCGGCAGCGGGGCTGGGCCGTGCGGCGGCGGGCGCGGCCCGGGCTCGGGCCCGGCGGGGCGCGGGCAGTGCCGGCCCCGGCCTCGGCCTCTCAGCGGGCCCGCCCCGCGCCGCTGCCGGCCCTGAGTGCGGGGCGGAACCACAGGGATGGGACGGGAAGGGCCGGGCAGCCGCCCCTGGGTCCGGCTTTGATTCTATGCGGGCCCTTGGGATGCACTGGAGCGGCTCTGGGGGAGCAGGAGCTGCGGCAGACCTGGGAGCGGGATCAGACCCTGGAGCGGGATCAGACCCTGGAATGGGGTCAGACCCTGGAGTGGGATCAGACCCTGGAGTGGGATCAGACCCTGGAATGGGGTCAGACCCTGGAATGGGGTCAGACCCTGGAATGGAGTCAGACCCGGGAGTGGCTTCAGGGGAGCAAGAGCAGGGTCAGACCGGAGCTCTGACCTGGTGTCACCGCCGTACCCATCCCTGCCTTCCTGCCATGTTTGGCTGGGTGCTGGGTCTTGTAAACTCAGCTTGGGCTTGGACCGGTTTTTTACCGTGATTTGTGGTGTAAGGTGCTTACTCTGTAATCTTCACCCTTATCCCACCGGGCTGTGAGCACTGCTCCAGCTGGTCTTTCCCAAATTCATTTTCCCTCTGTGCAAACCCACTGAGGAGCAGCAGATGTAGGAAAAATCTGGTGAAAGTGTCAGCATTCGTTGGACTCTGGGCAGTGTTGGGGACAGTTCCACAATGTGTCTGTTACTTAACCCAATAATTACCTAAAACCTTGAAGGTTGATAATTTCAAACATAGTCATATCAAGCCATAGGGAACCAAAAAATGTCCTGGAGGGTCTCACATTAAAAGGCTCAGTATAACTTACTTATGAGGACCGCTTTGTTTTTAACTGTTGTTTATTTCCATTCTAAATAAGCATCTGATTTTAAAAAATGCTAGAAAGAGAATTGTAAGTATTTGCATTTTGTTCAGAAAACAAAGTGGAAGGTGTAGCCTCTTTTATTGTAATTCCATTCTAATTTGAGTGTGTGTGTACTGGTAACCATAGGCCACAGCTGTGTCAGTGTGTAGTGGTAGGTCTGTCACTGGGTCATACTCTGTGCAAGGCTCCGCTGAAAAATTGTAATAGAATTGTGAGGGATCTATGCAAAAATTGTGAGGGCTTCTGTCAGGACAGGTGGCAGTTTGGGTTCAGTGTTGCATGTGTAGCCTTGCCATTGCCTTATATAACCCCCCTGGGCTAGAAGGTTTTTTAAAGACAGTTGAAAAAGAATTCTTTTAGTTGTTAAGTGTTCTGAAAATAAAAGCATGATCCCTCTTCAGATTTAAGTGATCTATATAATGGATGCTGAAATGATTACTTCAGCTGGCACTTGTTTTAGGTTGGGAGTCAGGTCTGTGAGGTGCGTTGTGGCAGAGTGAGGAGCAGCAGGTGACCCTCTGGAAGCCCTGGGCTCCTGGGAAGGGGAAGGAAGCTGGAAGCAGGGCAGGGGCTGGCTGTGGGGGTAGCAGGGAGGGGAAGAGTGGTGGTCTGGGAGAATGACAACATCCAAATGGATCCCCAGTGCCTTCCCATGAAATAATCTCTTCCCAGTGTAGGGAGCTGGCATGCTGGAATGGGCAGGGTGCATTTCTGTCACACTGCTCTGCCCACTGTGGGTCTCAAAGTGACTCTGTTTTTCACCAGATCTGTATCGAGGGCAGCACTGCAAGTGGAAAAACAAGATGCCTGGATTATTTTGCACAAACTACCAGCATTGAGGTCCTGGGTACACATTTCTTTGTCCTTATTTCCATCCCTGAGCAGCTGCTTGTCTCAGATCCAGCATGTTCTGGGGTGTGTGAGAAGGGAGCAGCAGGGGCTGAGCCAGGGGCTTGCTGGGGCACCACCCCAACTTTTCATTGTCAGATTGCAGCAGAGAAATGTAGATCACATGTGGTATGTACTGGATGCCAAGATACCAGTAAAACCTGTGAATCAGAGTTTGTACCTGCATAAAACAACAGCAACCCACAGAGCATGGGCATGTTTGTAATGGGGGATGTGGCGGGGGCTTTGGTAGATTCTATGAAGGGGCAGGCCACGAAATACTATACTGGGCCTGGCTGCCTAACATAATTGTGGGAACCAACTATGAAGACATGGACATGGGATACGAAGACATGGACTTAGGCTACGTGACCGGAGACACAGCCACTGACAAATGTAGCTGTAATTGTAGTTGTGATTGAGGAAACCAGCTGGGAGGTAGTGTCCTTGGACCGTTGATATGAAGTTAGATCAAAAGAAGGGAGTATGGGCAGCTTGGACGCCAGCATCCGGGGGTCCGGGAAGTGGCTTTGACTATAGGCCAGGGTCCCACGCCAGCTTGCCAAGCTTACGTTATCATGTATTCTCGTGATCAGTATACACAAACCAATTGCTGCTAGCATATAGACGTGTGGACAATAGCCACAAGCCAATCATATGTAAGCACAAAGCGCGTGAACCCTTGCTTTGCACTATAAATGTAACCCTCAGATGCCCAATAAACTGAGCATTGACTATACCTCCAAGAGGCTTCGTCTTTGACTCCGAAACGCCCTCTCACTACAGAGCACCATGCAGCAACTGACCCCCAGCAGCAGCTCCGGACAGCCCCAGCTCCCCTCAGGCACCCCCGCACCCTGGGAGCTCCCGCCACGGGCACCGAGCTCCCGCTGCCGGGGTCCCCCTTGTGCAGGCCCGCCTGGAGCTCAAGCGCCATCTCCGATTCCCGCCTGCGCCTCCTCAGGCGGCAGCGCCGCTGC
The DNA here is from genome assembly GCF_009819885.2 of Catharus ustulatus. Taxonomy (NCBI): domain Eukaryota; kingdom Metazoa; phylum Chordata; class Aves; order Passeriformes; family Turdidae; genus Catharus; species Catharus ustulatus. The sequence continues at coordinate 99,221 of NW_024879543.1, forward strand.
TTCTCCTCCTGCCGGCCCGTGCCGGCCCGGGCAGCTCCCAGCCACACACGGGACACCACAGATCCTGCGGGACACCCCAGATCGTGTGGGACACCCACAGATCCTGCGGGACACCCACAGATCCTGCGGGACACCCACAGATCCTGCGGGACAGCCACAGATCCTGCGGGCACTCGGCACCCCCACAGCCCGGGCTGGGGCACGCCCGGCACACAGCAACCCCACAGTGCCTGCCTGGGGACAGCACCCTCAGCACCCCCACACCTCACGGCCATGGGGAAAAGCTCTATGGGGTGCCATGGCCGGGCTTTAGGAGCACGGGCTTTAGTAGCCACCTAATGTGGCTTCTCTGAGAAGGTGCTGGAACGTTCCTCCCCGTCCTGGCCCAAAGATGGGCCCGCCGCTGGCAAAGACCCGAGCCAAGCAGCGACCGCATAAACAGCGACAGCATGTTCGAATAGGAAACATTAAAAAAAAAAATAAAAGAAGCAACGCTTTTTGCACAGCAAGTATCTTAAATATACTAGAATATATTTAAGTGCAGAAGTCACCTCGCTCTTCCTTCCCGTAGCAGCTCTGGAGAGGAGCTCATGACGTTTGTTTTTCTGTCAATGTGCTCCTGACGGGGCTGAGGATCAGCCCCTCATGGCGGGACCGAAGCATTCAGTCGTTTCAAAAGGCGATTTCACTCCTCCACCACCGGCTGGGTAGGTCCCTATCTTTCAGCAGGCCGAATAAAATGCCCTCTGAGGTCCCTGTGTAGCTCGCACTTGGCCTGAAAGCGAGTGCAGGACGGCGATTCCGGCGCTGAGGGAACACACCGCCCGCCCCACACCGCGGCCCGAGCGGGGCTGGCGCTGGGCGAGCGGGCAGTGGTTAAAAATGTCTGTGGGTCTGGCCGGGCCGGGCCGGGGCAGGCGGAGGAGGGGCTGATCCCCGCCGGCCCCGCCGCTCTCCCCGCCCCTCGCTCAGGTGCCGGCGGCGGCTGTCCCGTCCCGCAGGTGCCGGGCCCGGCAGCCTCGGGGAGGAAGCGGGGGCGAGACGGCATCGCTGCCGGAGCGGGGTTTGCCCTGGGCAGAAGCGTCCTTCGGGGAGCGGGTGGGATGCGGGGCTGCCCGCGGTGCCTCCGCCTTTGCAGAGCATCCAGGCGTGTGTGTCCCCGCGTTTTGTGGGCTGCTGGGGCGGGATGCGGGAGCTGCTGCGGTCCCGAGCCCGGACGGGTCGGTTCAGGTTCTCCTCAGAGTGCCTGTCTGATTTTAAATGTTCTCCTGTATTTTCACGGAAGGCTTTTTCCCTCATTTTCACGAAGTCGTGAGCAGAAACTGGAGCGAGTGTACACACTGGAATAGAGGGATGCTTGTGCATAGATATAAATTAGCGTGACCTGCACATGAAAATGTCAATCTGTGTAATACCTTGATTTCATTCCAGCATATGTACCTCAGCAGAAGCTGACTAGAGAAATTCTCAGTTGTGTGGTATTCTGTACAGATTTTCTTCTGACAACAGGAATAGCAGCATAAACATTTCCTGGTTTGTCTTTCAGCCAAGGAGAAGTTCAAACTGCAAATGTAGGCACAAATCAATTAGGAAAAAATATGCTTTTCCTCAAATGCGCTGGGAAGGGGGAGTTTTTGTTAACCTTAGTAATACTTAAATGTTGCTGCCAGTCACTGAGAACTGAAATGCAGTCACAGCGAACATGCATTTCCTAGAATCATGTACAGCTCTGAAGTTTTTCCAAAGTACCAACTTCTCACTTTAGAGTGAGTTTAAAACCTCATTTGGAATATGTCATCAGTACAGAAGATGCTTCACAGCTTATTTCATCAACTTGGTAACTGAGCTTTGGCTGCAGTGTTTTAGAAAGCTGAATAATATAATGACGCTATATAGGAAAAATTTATTTTCTCTGGCATCTTGGAAGAACAGAGAAAAAAACCTCCAAAAGACCAGTCTGGAGATAGCATTTGTTTCCCTGCAGATAAGCTGCAGACCTTTGGTGAAACATCTTAGATTCTTTGATTGAGCAGCATGTGAGATGTGAGACTGAAACTGAAAGCTGGCTTCAGTTGCTTTGTCCATATCCCTTAATGGTATTTGTGCCCAATAGCACAATAGCACAATCCTGCAAATGAAATAGTGTGAGCATGTCTAGTTTAATTTCTCATGTCAAATCAGAAAGACCAGCTGGACAAGTGTGCTCCAGGTTTCTAATAATCTGGACAAATTGTAATGTAAGGACCAAGTCTCTACTTGTTTACCTGTGTATCTCATGTGCCTGCACAGCATCAATAGATGGCACCTTATGTAATTGACTTTATTTATTTTTTCCTACACAGCCAACCATGTGGCCTCGTCATACAATTGTGTGTGTGGTGCTCCCACAGGGGGTGAATCAGTGCCATCATATTAGTATTGACTGCTAAAATGCTATGGAGGTGCCATGGCTTTGTCTGGGCTCCTTAGTGTGTGATTTTAAGTCTGGAGTGTTACAAGTCTCTGACAGAAAAGAGCAGTTCACAGGACTGGCAGTGAAATCTGTGCTCTTGCTCACTGATTACTAGTCCATATCTGGAAAAAAAGATTCAAAACTGCAGGCACCTCAGTGACCTGTGTGAAGTCAACTGGCTGTGTCTACTTAATTTCCCTGGAAATAGAGTTCCCCTTTTTTGGTGTATCAGGTGGTAAAAGAGTCCAGAGGTGGCACAGCTCTCCAGGGGCAGGGCTGTGCACGCCAGGTTTGAGTCCCCACAGACAGAAACTGTACTACCCTTGCACTGGGGAGGAGGCCTTAGCCCTTTGTATATAAATTTCACCATTTAGATGTCTACTTCAAACTCAGCTAGCTAAATGCCATCATTTTCTGCCATCACTGGTGGGGTGGGAGTGGGCACCTGGAGGAGCTGTCCAGGGGTTACAGTGTTCAATGAGCTGTTCTGAGGTGAGCAGAAGGGTTTTTAACCAAGGGTTTAACATCTCGCAGAGTTTGGAGTGGGCTTTTGACTGCATCTGGCAAGGATCCCTTGAAGTGATGTTCAGATCACTTGGCAGGAGTTTTGCATGATTTCTCTACCTCGCTTTTTCGTGTCTAGGCATATTCACTTCTTATTAGGGGAACAAGTGGCTTTTGAGGAAGGTAAAAGCCAGAGTCTTTGTGTACGTGCCACAGCTTTAGTCTAAACACAGATATGTTGGTTTAAAAATCCCACTGTTATATAGGTAGTACTGTAAGATGGATGTGATCCCATTAAAAAAAAAAAATTAATGGAACACATTGTAGGCGAATAGTCTTTGTTTAGGTATGGACAGGAATGGTGTAGTGAAATGAGAGTCAAAGTTTAAACATCCTTACTCCTGCTAAGTAGTGTCTTCCTTAATAAAGGATGCCAGTGGAATCAGATTTCAGTATGTAGCAGTTACATTCCAGACTCACTGCCTGGAAGCTGATCTTGATTTTTGATATTAGCAGATTAGTTTGCCAGTAATTAGTCGTGACTTCTTATTCTCCAGTCAGCATAGCATAAACGTATATAGAGCTGTAGTATTTCTTCATCTGTGAGAAGAATCTGTGCCTTGATACTGCAAATGTTGGTCTGTTTTGTTTTAAAACCTTATGAAAAGAGTATGTATTGTCCAAAGCCATCTCTCAGAAGACTAGGAGAAACATTCTGGGGCAGGATTTGTTTTCCTGGAATATCTTTATGGACTGTGTCAGCATTCATGCTAATTAAGGCATTCAAGCTGTCTGGTCTTTCATTGATGTTTTGCCCATGTAAGGATTTGTGATTGATGCCTTTGGATGTGCACATTTAGATTTCTATTAAAATGTGGACAGCCATCTCTTCCAGTTTCCAGTGTCTGATTGTCAGAGAAGTTAGGCCACAGTCAGCAGTGAGATACTAATTCTGAGCTCTATTTATATGCAAGAGAATGATAAGATACAGCAGAAAACATAATTTTGACTTTGACATTGACTTGCTGTGTGACCTCAGGAAAGAAATGAAATCATTTTTCTGTTGCTCTCAAAGAGCCCCCTTCTCAGCCTACCGGATCATTTTTCTTAAACACACAGAGGTGCAAGTGTGTGTGAAATTATTTTCTCAAAGCAATTGAAAGACTTCATATTAGTGTGTCATGGGTTTGCAGCTCAGAAAATGTTTTGCTGTCCCTGTGCCCTGTCAGTGCAGAAAGGCAGAACTGAGTGCTGTAAAGCCTTTGAGATGCCAAGGACAGAGTAGGAAAGGCTCTCACTACTCTGCAGTTTGTCTTGTAACTAAATGGCTCGTTCCTGCTGCATTTTTCATGTTTCAATGCTAAAAATGCTTTTGCAAGAGTAATGGGAAAGTTGCCTCAGCATTTCCCTTGGTCTTGGGTCCATGATGTCATGTTAGCAGCTGTGTTGTACTGTTCTCTGTTGCTCTTGGAGTTCTAATCCTGGTTAATTCTCTGGCAGTATTTGATAATGCTGACCAGAAAATATTTGTTTGAAGCCTTGAGCAACCTTCACTCGTTTTATGGTGTCCATCACACCTTCCCTGGCTGCCCCCCAGTTCCACCTGTATTTATTTACCTTTTATTTCAACAAATCTGGGGGAGATGTGTGCCCTCAGTTTTGTCTGTTGCTCTGCTCTAGGTGGGTGGAGAGATTAATTTATGAGCTTATCTTGGTTTTAACCTCATAAAGAAGAAGCATTTTTTTCTTCTTTGGTTTCTTTTTTTTTTAATGGTATCTTTTTTTTTAAAGTTCTTTTTCTGGTTTTGATCCTGAACCCTATATAAAGAAAAAAAACCAAAAACTAACCAAATAAAAGCTGTCAACACAGTCATGGTGGCAGAGGAAGTGCCTGAAATCTCAGATATAGGGTATGAATGACTAATTGTATTTACATAGTTCACATAGAGGATTTTTCATCAGTTTACTGGTGAGACAAATGCAATTCCTGTAGTTGCTCAAGTTTAAATGTATTTTAGGGGAGTACCTGTAATTATGGCAGCCTATTTTGTACTCCTGTTACACTATTATAAAATGAGCATGTGAGTAATTATAATAAATCTTGGGGTGATAAGGGTAATTTTTTTAATATGACTGTAATTGATTATCTGATTTTTATATAATAAATATATAACAAGTTAAATATTCTTAATTAGTTTATAGAGATTTAGGGACTCTACAGTTGTTTCATGCATCTGCACTGCTTTCCTGTTAAATTTTGAAAATCATGGTCCTGGATTAAAGCTGAGGGAAAGAGAGAAGTCTGACCTGAACAGACACTGGACCTGCCTACAGTTCCTGCCCAAAGCAGGAATAAAGATGCAGCTTTTTCATGCAAGAGATTTTGCCTCAAATGCTGTAGAAAAAGCTAACAGGCAATAAGATTTTAGTGTTCTGTGGGGGAAGGAAGTCCTGGTGGTGAAACACCAAGGATTAGCTTAAATTTGTTGGGTTTTTTCTGTCTCATGTATGTAGTAATTTGCCCAGGGAAGGCATTCCTCAAAATGAGTGATTTCAATACTTGAACTACAGGTTCCATGTACGTGTAGATAATGAAAATACTCTTGTGTGATTGGGTGAGATAATTTGAGCAATATATGGTATGAAAAGTGAATCTCTGAACAGTTTTTCATGGTGCAAACCATAGGCAGCAAGAGTGAAATGAGTCATCCACGTCTTTTATTGCTAATAGCAACACTTAGCAATGCTAATCAGCTATACTGAGTTTCTGTTTTCATTTTCCTAATAATTAAGTAAAAGATCTGGCATGCAATCAAGTTTTGCTCTAGGGAGTTCATGCAAAATTAATTTTTTAATTGTACATTCTGATAAATATATCCTGCAAAAGGGAAGTTGCTGAAGTTGAGAAGAAAAGAAAAGAAAAGGAAATACCATTTACAGTGTGCTTCACCAGAGTGAGTATTTTCAATGAAATCACCACTTGACTAGCAGGTATTAGCTGAAAATACAGCTGCTCTTTGAATAACTGCACACTGACTATTTGCTGCATGCAGAGCAATAGTTACAGACCATGAAATATCTTTGAGCAGCCTGATTTTTCAATTTAGCAAAGTGGGATCATCTCTGTATCCTCAGATACCTTAAATATAATAGTTTCTTGTTTGAGCTTTTTATGTTGACTTCTGAAGTAAGGGATTAAGTAAGACTATTATGTCTCTTTTTTTTCCATGGCCTGTGGTGTTTTTTCTCATAAAATAAAGTGATTGATGTAATTTGTTTTATTCTGTTTCATAATATTTAAAGTGAAGAAATTGCTAGTTTCTGGATTAACTTACTCTGTAAAAATATTTTTATTAAATCAAACATTTTTATTAGAAATTATTTTCTCGTTCTACTACAGATTAGACTCAAGTATCTCATTTTTTGTTATCTCTGTAGCCACATAATGTTAGAATTGGTGTGTAAGCGAGGACATAAGTTCAAATGTTCACTGAAATAGAAATATAGATTAAGTCATTAAAAATAAATTACATGTTAATAGCATTCGTTCAGGCATTTGTGGATTAATGATGAATTGGATGAGGAGTGTTTCAGCATGCAAATTAAAATATTGTGTTAAGTAAAAGTGTTTTTAGAAACTTTAGGGATGAGTAAAAGACTATTTAACAGTGGGCTGAAATGCATCTTTGCATTGGGGGTTACATGTGTAAAACCACTGCAGTGGTACTAGCAATGTTACACAACCATCTGGGTACAAGAAGTGAGTAAAAATAGCTCTTTCCAATCTAGGTGGAAAGGAAGTTTTACACATGCAAAATAGAATTATCCATATTGGAATTTTGCCAAATCTGATTCTCTCCTATTCAGGACTGACAGGAACTGAATTAATATTTGTTGTTTAATAATTTTGATGAGGTTCAAAAATTTGTAACATGCAAAATGAAATTCATCATCAATGTAGCTGGTCTGTTTGTTCATCCAATTCCATGTGAATTGCAAAATGCCACAATGGATTGGAGAAGTTGAGCCTCAAGCATCTGCTGAACTTCTTTCCTTGTGTAAAGGTTATGATAGTGAAAACAAAACTTCTGATCTCATTGTAACTGTTGTTCTGTAATGGATCAGCTGGTCCATGAGAGTCTCTTCATTTTCACAGTTCACTTGAGGACATCAGTATTTCCTGCACTTCATGTAAAACTGTGTTTTATGCTGAATCTTAGGGAGTGCTGCTAAGCCACTGTACATTTATTTGTGATTGTTATGGCTGAGTCTTTACAAAGAAAATGGGAACTTGTATTTATTTTTTTATAAAGTCTCTCTATTAAAAATGAAACCAAAAACTTCAGGACTTTGCTTGGGAATTTGCCTGAGCTTCATGTGAAGCATTTAGCACCTCTGCCTCAGCTGCTGTGTACAGTTCATACAACAATGTGTATATGAAGTAGTCACCACATTAAATACCTGTTCACAGTAGTCAGGCATTTGTCTACAATGTTACTGGATACTGTCCAATACTGTGTGTGCTTTGTTTACAGTTTTTGTAGATAAAAGTGTTTTGGGGGAAAGCTACAACTTAGTGAAAGGAAAATGGAAAAGAAACCCCAAATACAACTATTTACACTGCGTAATATAACTTAAAACAAGGTAATCAAGTCTGCAGAAGGAAAAATCTCACAAATTTTGTATGCAGCAGTGGCTGTGCAGTTGCTCTTTATTTTATTCTTCCTTATTTGCACCTGTATTTGATGGTGGCATTCTTCACTTCTCTCCCATGTATAGAAAACTGCCATAAGCTTCTAATTCTTCTTCCTTATGAACCTGGAGCAATCTCCAGAACATTAGCAGGCAATTTAAAAAGGGAATTTAGAGAATGCAATCAATAGGAGTGGGTAAAAAGGAACGAGGTGTGGCTGTGTCCGTCCTACCACCAGCTGTGTGCTTATGTCTTCCCAAAGAGACTCTCTCCAGGACCAGGTCAACATCCACAAATCCATGAAACAGAAAATCAGGAAGCCTAAATAATGCTCTCCCTGCTGACGAGGAAAACAATCAAGATGAAGCAAGGGTGAGGAAAAGAAGAACCAAAGGCCTGGTTTATGTGTTGTGAGGAGCTGTGATTGCAGTTTTGGCAGCTAAAAGGCTTAAAGCTTTAGCCCTGTCCTCTTGTTCCCTTTTGACCTGGAGAAGGGGCTTAAAAGGAGGTGCTGGATTTCGAGTGTTTGCAGGAGAATCCAAACACAGGCATAAGCTGCCAGTTTGTGAAGAGGCAGAAATTGGCTGCTTTGAAGCACTCAGCTGGTTTCCTAGTTCATTTCCATGCTGCAATAACCAGTTCCATGACTGAACTGCAGAATGTTTTTAACAAACCAAAGTCCTGGCTTTGTGAACACTTTCAAGTAGGTGCAGCCAGAAGCTTCTTTTCAGAAATTATGAACAAGCTGAAGTAATAATGGAGACAGTTCCACTAGCCCACAGCAAGTGCACCACTGATCTAGAGACAGACTCCTCGTCTGGAGCGTGGATTGCGGGACAGACTGTCCAGCATGAAAAACAAAGCATCCTTGCAGAAGCTAATACTTGAATTGACAGGGAGGCTTCATGCAGCACAGATGGAACACCACTCACTGCACCTACAACTTGCAGAATTCACATGGAATTTCAGTAAGATGAGAAAAAGAAGCTGACAAAGCCCAGAGCCTGTGAGAACAATTAAACATGCTTCAGCAAAAATTCATCACCCATGAGAGGTTTGACAGTGTAGGAGGATTAAATAATGCAGACGTTGGAAGCATCAGGCACAATCACTTTTGAATGAACAGGAGCAACAGCTACAGGAGTGAAAGAAAAAACTGGAGTTGCACCCAGTGAAGCAGCAGATCAAAGCCAAGTCTTCCATGAAACTCTAAAAGAAGACACATAGAGAACATCTGGCCATGGACTAGACCTGACAACTTCTCCTGACAGAAGGAAAGAGAAGACAACTGTGGGAAGGGCTGCATTTTATAACTCAATCTTTATTTCAGACACCCAAACTTAAACCTCACTTTGCTGTGATTTGTCCATGGAGTTAGTTTGTTGTCTTACTCTCTACTTTATTATTTTATTTGTTCTAAAATCACAACTTTGTGCATTAAAATCTCTCGGAAATAATAATGAACAAATAAAACAACACACAACATACCCTCCATCCCCCCTTTATTTCTTTTGGCACAATAGATTTTAAATGACTACATGACACAGAATTAGCAAAACCACAGCTGAAAGCCATTTACAGAGATCAAGTCACAAATGAGAAATGAAGTTTTGAGACATATCCCAGACAGTGTGAAATGTTATGGAGTTTTTATCTCTTGCAATTAAAACCTTCAGTCTTAAGGATATATCCCAGGTATCCTGATGGATGTGTGCTGTAAGACAAAACCTGAAAGAAGCTCAGGATACCGTGGCTGGTGCCAGCAAAGAGTTAAATCATCTGCATGCTAAGTGTGCAGACAGCGAGAATTTAACAGGAACTTTAAAAAGAGAGTTACAGAAAGTACAGCAGTGCTCAGAGGAGAAGAAAGTGCTTTTCCAGGATCCTGTAGGGTGGGGTTTATTCAGTTGTTGTTGGACATCCACGCTCCCATCGGGGGCTCGAAATCTCTCGGTTCAAGAGGTTTCACGAGAACCTTTCCCTAAGCCTGACTCCCTCCTGATGGAGGGAAATGTGCTCCTTTGGTGCAGAGAGCGCCCTGCTTTGAATTCTGTCCACAGACATTCCAAACTTTCTGGCTGTTTGTTCCTCTCTCTGGCCGAAGAGTGCGCTGTGCTGAGGATTCGCACATCTCAGTCTGGCTTTGGTGTCAGGGGCTCCTTTGAGTGTCCTGCACTTTTATTTGACTGTCGGGAGCCCTCCAGCCTTAGGAGATGTCTGGGAGGCCGGAGAGAGCAGCGGGAGCCCCGGCAGAGCCCCGCGCTGGGTTCGGGCCATTGTGGCATCACCGTGCGCGTCCGTGGCAACCGTGGAATCGCCGCCTCCGGCTCCGCGTTTGTCCCGGCTGGTCCCGGCACTCCAGGTCCTGCCCTGCCGGGAGCCGCTGCCCTCCGACCGTCCCATCCGGTCCTGCTGGAGGAGGAGCAGCCTCGCAGCAGCTCCAGGCACCGGCGGCACTGTCCGGTGAGTTCTGTGCTTTCACTGCGCCTTTGGGACTCGCTCCAGGCTTTGCCGGCTTGAAGTGAGTGCGGTTAGATTTTTTCAGATCACGTTTAGATTTATTCTTGAGTGGTGTCTGTCACCTTCCAGTGTCGTGGGACCTTCCAATGTCTTGTTGTCACCTTCTGCTATCCCCGGTTTCTGCTCCGAGCCCTGTCCAGCCTGATCTTGGACACTTCCAGGGATGGGACAGCCACAGCTGCTCTGAACAACCTGTGCCAGGGCCTCAGCACCCTCAATGAGGAGAATTTCTTCCTCATATCTAGTCTAAATCAGTGGCCTGTTCTGAAGTATTCAGCATATATTCAGACGTTTGCAGGAAGAAACTGACACAAGTTTTTAATGACACATCAAACATAATTCCCCAAGCAAAAGCTTCCTCTGCTGTTTCATTTAATTATGGAACTCCCACAAGCTGCTCCATGGCACTGGAATTTTTTTTTCCCTAGGTGAAATAGTCTGCTTTTTGAATTTATCCCTTTGTGTGCTAGGAAGGTATTGATACCTATTTTCACAGAGGAATATTGCATATTCAAAATCTTTAGCATTGCCAGGTGACACTATTCAGATTTAATTTTTACTTTTCCTCTGTGTGACTTTAGAGTAATTTAAAGAAGTTTTGCCATTTCAGAATGATGTGGATATGACAGAAAACATTTTGATTCTGTTATGAAACAAGTTTGTTGGTTTTGTTTTAGGTTTTTTTGCTGTTCATTATGAGACTTTGGTGTAAGCTGCAATAATAAACTCATGTTACTAAAAACTTAATTTTTTAGTTCTCAGGGCTACATCTCAATGAAAAATTCTGTGCTATTTGTGAAAGAGTTAGCAGCCTTCAGCATAGCAAGTATTCTATTAGACAGGCAACCTTGTTTATTTAATCTACTTAAAAAATCCTCGTGCTATCATTTATCACCTTTAGAATTGTTTTGAAGAGAAGCAGAGTTTGCAATCTGCTTAGGAGAACGTTGCTCAGTCTACACAAACATAACATTTTTTTATTGGTATTCTGAAAACTCTGAGAGTGGATATTCTGCTATATATGTATTTATTTATTTACAATGTTCAGGCTTGGAGGACTAGCAATACAATTCTTTTTTTAAAGCCAATGTCAACTTTCAATTGTGATAATTACTCAAGTGACATGGTGGTAACTGTTCATGAGTGGTTAAAAAAAACTGAATATTTTAATGAGTTGAAAAATAAAGTAAAGCATGTCTTTGCTAGAGGCCTTAGTGGTTTTATGTTATAGAACAGACTCATTGTTGATGGTCAACAAGTAATAGTACATATGGCTAATTATGTTCTTAATTCCCCGCAGTTTATAGACTTAACAAACTGTGTTTTCACCACCATTGTCTTCAGAAAACCGGTGAGGTCCAGTTCTGGATTGTTAGGTCTAGCAGTTATTTCCTGCTTTTGTGGCTTATTTAATTTCTAGATGCCTGAAATGATGCAATTCAGGCTGAGGAAGTGCCCAGATCTGGTGTGATACATGCAAGCTGTCATAGAGTCATCAGGAGGTGGAGAGAGTTTCTGCCAGCACGTAGGAATACTGCCCAGGAGGCACAGCAGGGTTTTCCACATTAATTGAGGTGGCAGAGGTTGGCTTTAAGTCTTACCATGAGCCCTGTGTTTTAGAACTCGATAGGAGTTTGATCTTTGGCACAAACTCCTTGTCTGTCTTTAGTCTGTACAAAACTGCCAGTTACATAGGAACAGCAAAATTCCACAAATGCGGACTTTGGTTAGAAAATCAGACTGCAGTCTGCTCCTTCAGCTGCAGAAGTTTAGCAAAATTACAGCGCTAGGGAGTAAGGGAAAGAACATTTCTCTCTGTTGCAAAATGACTCTGCATTTCCTGCCAGCTGTGGAATTGAAGCTAGTGAGAAGCTGGTTTTCTGCCATGGTCCATGTTGACTGCAACCAGCAGACTTGTGAAGTGAACACTGAGAATTGAGGTTTTGAACTACAAAATACCTTCTGCAGTGTAGAACTCAAGAGCTATTTCACCTGCTCATGTGCTTTCTTGAAGATTCTTAAAGTCCTGCTATAAATGGTGTCTTAGATAAAAACTGCAGTTGGTAAACAACATGTTTTAGTTCAAAACCAAGTGTTGATGAACTAGTAATAGATGAAAATGGAAGTAGAAGACATTCTCTGAATTGTCTTAGACTGCAAATTGTGCATGCTTTGAAACTTTCCACACTTTTGTGTGGTTTTTTCTTTGAATCTTCTGAGAGCTTTATGGTTGTAGTGCTTCTAGTTGTTACATGAAGATGAAAGGAAAAATCTCCAAGCTGGTAGTATCAAGCTTTCATAAAGTACTGCATTTGCTGGCCATGCTGTGATAATTAAAGTATGATAGAAAGCAAAAATTCTTAAGGCCAGTTTCCATTTTATTTGAAAATGTTTAAGTAGGCAACCAAAATGAAGTGGTTAACATAATAATAGTTCAGCAGTTCTGTCACTGGTTGGCTGGGGTTTTTTCCTTTGTTTTTGTTGGTTTGGGGTTTTTTGGTTCTAGACTAAGAAAAAAAAATTGGGGTTTTCTGATACAGATTTGTAGTTTCCACCAATTGCATTGTGAGTTCAGAAGCTGTGTTCATAAAATGCTATTTCAATAAGGTGTCTAATGCTTTTTTCCCCAGTATATAATATAATGTTCTCTCTTTTAATTCTCTAGTACACATTTTTCATTTCCATAGCATCTTTAATTTGCTACTTCTTGTAGTGTCATGTAAGTTTTGTCTTTCAATATTTAAGCATTTGTCTGCAGCTAAAAACCTGAAATTTTATCCTTTAATAGTAGTAATGTCTTTAAAGGCAAGATTTATTCTAAGTTACCAATCCCTCCCTTGATGGTATTTGTGTCTCTTTTGCCAGTCAAAAAAACCAAAACAAAGTGAGAAAACATATGTCATTAGGTAAATTTTTGGTCATGACAATTTTTTATTATGTACAAAAAGGTAGGAGTAAATTGCTCACTTTTAATTTAGAAAGATCTATTAATTAAATGTCAGTACAGTTTCATTTCTGTAAAAAATACTTCATGTAGACAAAGGTATGGTACTTTAGTATTTCATTTCTGTATTATATTATACTAATGTAGTGCTTAATTTAATCCTATTTCTTTTATCAGTGTATTTCACATTTATTGCCCATAAACTCTTGCAGTTTTGTGTGGAGAAAACTGTTATTGCAGTCTTTATTATGTACTTAAAATAATGTGAAAACAAACATATATCAAATAATGTGAACACTTATTTTCAAGTACAGAAAGAACTTGAAAGTTTTCTACTTTGAAGTTACTAATAATTTCACTTAAAGTTATTTAAGTATTAATAAATATGTTTTTGATATACATTCTTGTATGTGTATGTATAGATATGTATGTGTACGTATTTATGTGTGTGTGTATATACAAATTTGTATATTCTATGTTTTCATTTTCCACTTAATAAACAGAAACTTGGTTTTGACTCTTTTATTACTGCTTGGTGTGATTGAGGGCTGATTCTGCTCATTTCCAAGCAGATTTTGTTAATAGCTGGAATAGTAGTGGAAATTAAAATAGAACAGGGTAGTTTGGAGGACTACACCTTTAATTTGTGTAGTGTTTGTGATCTGTTGTAAGTATGTAAAAGAGAGTTTTTTTCCACATTGATGCATTTGTTTCATGACAGAGATGGTTTTGAGATGGTAACTCGTGTTAAAAAATGAGACTTACTGTGGAGACAAAAAGCTGGCCAGTTATTTTAACTTACATGATTGGAATTATGTTTTTAAGCCTCCTGCAAGTTAATTATCAAAAATTATGGAAGTTCATTATCGAAAATAAAGATACTGAAAAATAATGATGAACACATTGTGCTTAAATCAACTTTGGTAATCTTCAAAGAGCAATAGTAGACAAAAACTGCACAAAGTAATTTTACTTATGTGAATGTTTAAAACTCTTGGCCCATGCTTGGGTAATTGAAGTAAAGAAGCATTGGAACTTTAAAGGAATACTCATGTGTTTTGAAAACACATTTTTTAGATCAGGCAGTGATATAGAAGGACAGCTGTTGCCTCAGGACAGAAATCAACCAGAAATGGACACCAGTGAAGATTTGAGAAAGAAAATCCAAGAGCTTGAGAAAAAAACCTTGGACTTAACCAATCAACACAGTCAGTGATGTAAGGATTTTGTTTGCTTGCTTGCTTGCTTGCTTTATTTTACCCTTGAAATGAATGTAAGTTGTTTCCTTAAATGCAATTTGTTTCCTTGAAATAATCCTCTCATCGGGTGAATCAAAATCACAGGTCACTAGTTGGAAAATAACAAAGCAGCAGCCCTGTACAGACCTCTCATGCCTGCCCATAGGAACTGGTATCACTTTCAGTGTCATTGCTGATAGTTGAAGGTGTGTGTGAGAAACTGGAGCACTACACAACAGCAAAGTCATGCAGAAGAATATTTTGCACCTCCAGCTTTGAAATTCTCCATGTAAGACATGGTTGCTTTGTTTGAGTGTTTTAATCCTGGTAATTCCAGGGATCCATTTTAGAGAATCACCCCACCATTGATGGAATAATGGGAGCACAACAAGAGCAAATCACTGTGTAAGAAGCAGGAATCTCTAAAAAAATGGTTATGGAACAACAAACTTTATTGGCTGTATTTAATCTGCAACAGATAAATGAGCACTCACACCAACTGCCCATAACAAACTGCTAAGAGCAGAATTGTTACTTGTAGCAGTTACAATAATTAAACCTCAAGAAAATTTAATGAATATTTTCTCACTGCTACTTCATTTAGGTACTAGTTTGCCACAAGAGCATCAGGGAAAACCTTTGTCATGGGTTTAAATTATTTCCCATTCATGGAGCTCCTGTTAATAAGGCTGCTGCTGCTTTGTAGATGTTCTGAAGAAATGAATGTTTTACTTTCCACCTTCTTGCATTCAGGTGGCTTGAATGTGGTAATTTCTGGCAGCAGTGACTAGACTAATCTTTCTTATAGTTGATAAAAACCTTTTTTGAAGTGTTTTCTTTGTTTTGTTTGTTGTGTTGAATAGCATTCTGCTTGACTGCTGAACAGCATTGCACTGAAGTTTGTGTTTACATAATGAGTTACTAGGTGTCTGATAATCTAGTATCCCAACATGACTGTTTTTCTAGTTGTTAAATACAGTTATCAGAAAATTGCCTGTGGAATATCATTATAACTTTTATTGTCTTAAGGCAGAAGTATCTTTGGAAAAACAGAGGGGTATGTTTAAGGTACATGAAAATGATCTAAGAAAGGGATCAGTTTGCATTTTAAAAAAGTATCTAAAATGTGAAGTTTCAAGACTGTATTTCAAATTCAGGCATGATAAGATGGCAGCTGTGAATGCAATTTCCAAAATATTTTCTAGATGTCTCACTATGAAAAAGATTTAACAAAATTAAGGTTGGAACTCGAGAGAGGAGAGGCTCTCCATCAGGTTCTGGAAAATGAAATGTTCTTGGCTAGAAAAGAGGCTGAGGTGCAGATGTATTCTACACAAGAAGAGCTCTGTGATACAAAAGCCAAGCTTTTGGAACTGCAAGGTAAGTTTAAAAAAAAAAAAAATCATGGACCAGAGGCATTACTTTTCAAGCAGTTTTAGTCACTTAGATGTGGCTTCAGAGCCAGCATCTCCCTTCATGCTGCACAGCTTCTCTAGGCAAATCACAATAATGCTTATTTGTAAAGATAATGGAGTAATAAAATTCATGCTAACAGAAATGTTCTGAGACATTTTTCAGAAGAGAAAGGCGGTGGTGAAAGCTAACACAGAGATGAAAATTTTTGTCAGGGAGACATTAGAATAAGTTTGTTTTCTTAATTAAAAATACCCATCCTAGCAATTATAATGAAGAGGTGTAAAAAATCTCTGTAAATATTTGTAGCATTTCACATAATGTGCTATTCTTTTCCACCGATTCCAAGGGTGGGATACTTTTGTAATGTCCTTTGCCTGTTAAAGATTAATATCTGTAATCAGGTGCCCTGTGGTTCAAATCAGCACTTCAAGACAAGAATCATACAATCTTAAGTACTTCACATATGTGCCTTTGTGAGAGCTATTTAACAGCAAATGTAGATTCTCTCTTCATTTGCTTTTTTTATTCTTCTTTTTTATTCCAGCACGCGGGAGAGGACAAATGCTGGCAGTGCACCACAGAACCTGCACTGGCTCTGGAACCCACCCACCCTCTGGTGTGTCACCCTACAGAACCTGTACTGTGTCTGGAACCAACACAGCCTTCCCTTCCAACCACAACTATTTCAGTTCTGTGCAATTCCTTGCTTTTTAAAATTTACTTTCTCTGAACAGAATCTTTGTGTGTTCACTTTGGACCTGAAGCAGCTGGTTCACCTCCCCTACCTGCTCCTGCTTCTCCATGTGATGGTAAGTTTACTTTTCAAGCAATTCTAGTCACTTGGATGTGGGTTCCTAACCAGCATCTCCCTTCATGCTGCACAGATTCTGTAGGCAAATACAATAATACTTAATTAATTTCCTTGTTGATTTTTTTAAATTTACTTTCTCCAAGTAAATTTACTTTCCTCTGAACAGAATCTTTTTGGCATCTCTTTGAACCCCAGCCAGCTGGTACCATGTACTATGTACTAGTTTGAAAACAAACCATTAGGAGTTTCCAAGTCAGGGCTACAGTTTAGTGGGAAAATTAGAATAAAGGCAGAAAACACTGGCTTAAACTGACAGAGTCAGGATAGCACTTCACACCCTGTTGGTCAGGGTGGTGGCAGCAGTCCAGTTAAATGGTGGCTGCAGTCCTGCTGAAGTGATAGCTGTGGTTCTGTTGAAGCAGCAATCCCATAGAAGGGTCTGGTCTTCCTCTGAAGTTCCAGGTGGTTATGCAGCTCTTACCCTCTGGGAATCCAGTGAGTATAGCTGCTCTGGTGCTCCAAAACCTCAGATTGTATCCAGGTAGGAATGCCTGGTTGTCCCCCTTGGGCAGAGCATCTCACAACAGGATGATGTAATTTCATGAGGGATGCAGTGAAGCCATGATGGCCCATTAGCAGAGATCCTGGAGGGAGATACCAGGGATGAGTCATGGAGAGAATAAAGAACACTGCCCCATTTATCTTAACAGCTGACACAGAGGGTAATAGAATACATACTTTTTGGTTCTATCTTACATTATAACCTAAGATAATGAAGTAAATTCACTTTCTCTGAACAGACTCCTTTTGGGGTCACATTAAACCCCAAGCAGCTGGTACATACCCTGCTTCTGTTCCTCCTGATGTCTGATAAGTCTGCTTTTCAAGGAATTATAGTCACTTGGATGTGATTCCTTGCCAGCATCTCCCTTCATGCTGGACAGATTCTGTATGCAAACACAACAATACGTACAGTAATTTCACGATTATAAGCTGCACCATTTTGTCTAAAGTTTTGGTCCGAACCCAAAGTGCGGCTTATAATCAGGTGCGGCTTATATACGGACAAAGAACAAAAAGTTACTGTTTTAGTTTGGAGGACAGGTGTCTGCTGAGAAAGGCAGGAACTTCTCTTTGAAATGGAGAATGTAAACGCCCTCCCTCAAAATTATTATAATTTTGAAATCAAGGGGCTTTTAGGCAAAGATATGGGAATTAGGAATAACAGTTCTTCACTAGGGGAACTAAAATAGAAATACAGTACTAGAAAGAAACAAACTCCAAGCCCTGACAAAGTCAGAGTACAACCTGACTCCCTGTCAGGCAGGGTGTTGGTAGCAGTTCAGTTAAATGGTGGCTGCATCCTCCTGCAGTGACAGATGTGATTCAGTTGAAGCAGTGTCCTGTAGAAGGTGCAGTTTCCCTCCGGAGGTCCAGTGGTGATGTGGAGAAATCCAGCTTCCCTCTGGAGTCCAGTGGAGAAAGGGGCTACCTTAGTGTCCCAAAACCTCTTTTTTATCTTGGTAAGAAATGTTGGGCTCTTCCCCCTGGCTGGATCAACTTCCAATGGGATGCAGTAATTTTATCAGTCCCACAGTGGGACTCAATGGGCCATTAGCAGACAATGACTCCCTGGAGGAAGGATGGGTTGTGAAAAGATAAAGAACAATGCCCTGCCTGGCTTCAATGGATGGCCCATTAGCAGAACATCTGCCATTGAGATAAGGATCACTGCCCTCACCCTCAACAGATGGTGATAGAATAGATACCTTTTATCACACTCGGTATTGTAACGTGCGGCTTATAATCAGGTGCATCTTAAGTACGGAGAAAGAATGAAAAGTGGCTGGCACCCAGAAGGGCGCCTTATACTCAGTGCAGCTTATAATTGTGAAATTACTGTAATTACAAACATTATGAAGCAGTAAAGGTACTGCTAACAGGAACATTTTGAGACTTTTTGCAAGAGAAAGAGGATGGTGAAAGGTAACACAAGGTTTGAAACTAGTACTGTAATTTTTTTTTTCTCTTGATCCTTAATTGCTTGGATATTTTAGGTTGGTTGAGGGGGTGGTGGTGGTGGGTGGTGTATGGTTCCTTTTTTCTTTGTTTTTCTCTACTATTTGAATGACTTTCTTTCTTTCTTTGTTTTTCCAAGACTTTTTACTTCCTTTCTGTTATAAACTAATAAAATTTTGGAATGGCCTTTCCATGCAAACACAACCATTTCAGTGCTGCACATTTCCTTGTGCGTTTTTTTATTATTTTTTTATCCTTCCTTCCTTCCTTCCTTCCTTCCTTCCTTCCTTCCTTCCTTCCTTCCTTCCTTCCTTCCTTCCTTCCTTCCTTCCTTCCTTCCTTCCTTCCTTCCTTCCTTCCTTCCTTCCTTCCTTCCTTCCTCCCTCCCTCCCTCCCTTTCTCTCTCTCTTTGTCTCTCTCTTTCTTTCTATCTTTTTGTTATAAACCACTAACATTTTGTAGCAGCCTTTCCTTACAACCTATAACCATTTTGGTTGTGTGCATTTCCTTGCTTTTTCACATTTCCCTCCTCTGAATTAAATTTACTTTTTCTGAACAGATATTTTTTGGGATAATGTTGTACCCAGAGCACCCTGTAGACCTCTTACTCCTGTCCCTGCTCCTGAGGGTTATTCTGCTTTTCAATGTAATTTTAGCCACTTGAATGTGGGTTGCCAGACATCATCTTCCTTCATGCTGCACATATTCTGTAGGCAAATGCAACCTTACATAATTGAAAATACAATGCAGCATTAAAAGTGGTGCTAAGAGAAATGTTATGAGACTTTTTTCAGAAGAGAAAGGGGCTGGTGGAGGATAACACAGGGATTCAAATTACTACTGTAATTTTTTTTGCTAATGTTTCTTAATTAGCTTTGATATTTGATATTTTGGTATGAGCTTAGCTGCTTGGTTGGTTGGATTTTTTTGTATTTGTGGAGTGTTGGGGATGGGGGTGGATGGGTTTTTCATTTATGAATCTTTTCTTTTAATACTTAATTTCTTTTTCTGTTTTTCTTTAACCCAAAGCTTGTTTCTTCCTTTCTGTTGTAAACCATTAACATTTTGTAATAGCCTTTCCTTGCAAACATAACCATTTCTGCTCTTTGAATTGCCTTGGTTTATAAACTTTATCTTCTCTGAATAGATGTTTGTCAGTCACGTGTCTCAACCCCAGCAGCCAGAGCATCTCCTACTCCTTCTCCTGCTCCTGGATGGTAAGTCTCATTTCAAGCAAATATGGTCACTTGGATGTGGATGCAGAAGTAGCATCTCCCTTCATGCTGCAAAGCTTATATAGGCAAATGGAATGATAACTAATTGTAAACATAACAGAGCAATAAAATTAATGTCAACAGAAACCCTTCAAAGACAATTGTCAGAAGAGAGAGGGGATGGTGAAAGCTAGCATGGGGATTAAAATCCTGGAATGAGTTTTTTTTTCTATTGGTCCTTTTTTCCTTGGATACTTTTGCTTTTAGTTTGGATTAGGTTGTTTGGTTGGTAGGATTTTTTTGGTTTGCAGAGTAACAGTAGTGTGTGAGTGGGTGTTTGGGTTTTAGCTTTTCTATTACTTCCTTAATTTCTTTTTTCTTAACCAAAGACTTCTTTATTTCTTTCTGTTATAAACCACTAACATTTTGTAGCAGCCCTTCCTTACAACCAGTACCATTCTGGTTGTGTGCATTTCCTTGCTTTTTCACATTTCCTTCCACTGAAGTAAATTAACATTTTCTGAACAGATATTTCTTGGGTTGACATTGTACCCAGAGCTCCCTGTAGACCTCTTACTCCTGTCCCTGCTCCTGATGGTAATTCTGCTTTTCAAGCAATTTTAGCCACTTGAATGTGGGTTCCCAGACACCATCTTCCTTCATGCTGCACACATTCTGTAGGCAAATGTAACTTTACATAATTGCAAATAAAATGCAGTGTTAGAAGTGGTGCTAAGAGAAATGTGCTGAGACTTTTTCAGAAGAGAAAGGGGCTGGTGGAGGATAACACAGGGATTTAAATTACAGTAGTAATTTTTTTCCTACTGGTTCCTAATTCCCTGCCACTGTTTATTTGTTTGTTTACTTTTAATTACAGTTTGAATGCTTGGTTTCTTGAGTTTTTTCTTTGTTTTGAGGAGTGGTTGAGGTGAGTGTGTGGATGTTTTGTGTTTGGTTTTTTTTATTTTATATGTTCTTTTAATTTCTGTCTTTTTTTTCTTTAACCCAAGGATTTTTCCTTTCTTTCTCTTATAAACCATTAATATTTTGTAATACCCTTTCCTTGCAAATGTAATCATTTCTGCTCTTTGAATTTCCTTAAGTTTTAAAACTTTCTTTTACTGAACAGATATTTTCCAGCCTTATGTTTCAACCCCAGCAGCCAGCTGCACCTGCTGCTCCTTCTCCTGCTCTGGATGGTAAGTCTCATTTCAAGTAAATATGGTCCCTCGGATGTGGATGCAGAAGCAGGATCTCACTTCATGCTGCAAAGCTTACATAGGCAAATGGAATGATACTTACAGTAATTTCATTAATACAAGCCGCACGGACTACAAACCGCATTGCCGGGTGTTGGCAAACATTTCGTTCTTTGTCCATAAATTAGCCGCACCCAATTATAAACCGCTCAGTGAGGACCCGCGTGCAACGAATTTGCCAAACAGTAACAGAACCACGGGATCGGGGGCTGGGGTGTACTGGCTCGGCTTGGGCCGTGAGGGCTCAGGGCGGAGCCAGGTGACCCAGCTCGGCGCTGCTGCTCGGCGCGGCTGCTCGAGGACAGCCGCCGCCTCTGGGCTTGCTCACCCTGGCCCGGTGCTGCCCCACAGTGGCACGGGGGGCACGGAGCCCACCGACACCCATGGCGGTGTCGGCAGGAGGGGACGGGAGCTCACTGGCACCCATGTCGGTGGCAGCAGGAGGGGAAGGAACGCCCCCATTCCCACAGCGGCAGGCAGGAGGGAGCCCCCTGCCTCCCTCCCGAACCATGGGGCTGGCAGCACGGAGCCCCTGCCTCCCTCCCGAGCCATGGGGATGGCAGCACAGAGCCCCTGCCTCCCCCAGGCTGTGGGAGAGGAGAGAAGGAGGGAGTTGCCCTGCCCCCCTCCCCGTCCTGCGCTGCCAGCAGGGGTCCTGGCTCCACCCGCTGCGCAACAGAATAACCAATTTGTAACAATCGCGTAAACGTGGGTTTTACTGGCCGGTGCTCGGCTCAGCACCTCGGTTTGCTCTTCTGGGGTTGGAAATGTCAGAAAATTATTCACATATTAGCCGCCCCTGAATGTAAGCCGCATTTCCGGTGTGGGAGCAAAATTTTAGTCAAAATGGTGCAGCTTGTATTCGTGAAATTACTGTAATTGTAAACATAACAGAACAATAAAATTAATGTAAACAGAAACCTTCAAAGACATTTGTCAGAAGAGAGAGGGGATGGTAAAAGCTAGTAGAGGGATTAAAATGACTCCTGGAAGGAGTTTTTTTTTCTATTGGTCCATTTTTCCTTGGGTACTTTTCCTTTTAGTTTGGGTTAGGTTGTTTGGTTGGTAGGATTTTTTTTGTTTGCAGAGTAACAGTATTGGGTGGGTGGGTGGGTGTTTGGCTTTTAGCTTTTCTATTACTTCCTTTAATTTCTTTCTTTTAAACGGGAGACTTCTTTCTTTAGGTTATAAACCGCTAACATTTTGTAGCAACCTTTCCTTGCAACCATAAACATTTTGACTGTGTTCATTTCCTTGCTTTTTCACATTTCCCTCCTCTGAAGTGAATTTGCTTTCTCTGAACAGATCATGTTCGGGTTAACGTGGTACAACGAACAGTCCGTACACCTCCTCCTGCTCCTTGTGGTAAGTCTGCTCTTCAAGCAATTTTAGTCACTTGAATGTGGATTCCCAGACACCATCTCCATTCATGCTGCACAGGTTCTGTAGGCAAATGTAACTTTACATAATTTTAAATACAATGCAATGTTACAAGTAGTACTAAGAGAAATGTTCTGAGACTTTTTTCAGAAGAGAAAGGGGCTGGTGGAGGATAACACAGGGATACAAATTACTACTGTAATTTTTTTTTTCTACTGGTTCCTATTTCCCTGACATTGGGGTGTTTTTTATTTGTTTAGTTTTAGTTTCAGTTTGAATGCTTGCTTTCTTGTTTTATTTTTTTTTATTTTGAGAAGTGGCTGAGGTGGGTGTGTGGATGTTTTGTGTTTGTTTTTTTTAATTGTTTTATATGTTCTTTTTATTTTTTTTTCTTTAACCCAAGGATTTTTCCTTTCTTTCTCTTATCAACCATTAATATTTTGTAATACCCTTTCCTTGCAAATGTAACCATTTCTGCTCTTTGCTTTTCCTTGGTTTATAAACTTTACCTTCTCTGAACAGATGTTTGTCAGTCGCGAGTCTCAACTCCAGCAGCCAGAGCATCTCCTACTCCTTCTCCTGCTCCTGATGGTAAGTCTCATTTCAAGCAAATATGGTCCCTTGGATGTGGATGCAGAAGGAGTTTCTCCATACTGCAAAGCTCATATACGCAAATTCAATGATATTTAATTGTAAACATAATGGAGCAATAAAATTAATGCAAACAGAAGCCTTCGAAGACATTTGTCAGAAGAGAGAGGGGGTGGTGAATGCGAGCACAAGGAATAAAATTACTCCTGGAATGAGGTTTTTTTCTATTGGTCTCTTTTGCCTTGGGTACTTTTGCTTTTAGTTTGGGTTAGGTTGGTTTTTTTTGATTGGTAGGATTTCTTTAGTTTTGCAGAGTAACAGTATTTGGTGAGTGGGTGTTTGAGATTTAGCTTTTCTATTATTTCCTTTATTTTCTTTTTTTTAAACCAAAGACTGTCTTTCTTTCTTTCTTTCTTTCTTTCTTTCTTTCTTTCTTTCCTTTTTTTCTCTATTTCTTTCTTTCTTTTTCTTTCTTTCTCTCTTTCTCTCTTCCTCTCTTTCTTTCTGTTACAATTCTTTAACATTTTGTACAGCCTTTCCTTACAACCATAACCTTGCTTTTTCACATTTCCCTCCTCTGAAGTCAATCTACTTTCTCTGAACAGATCGTGTTCGAGTTAACATTGTACACCGAACAGCCCATACACCTCCTCCTGCTCCTGCTCCTGATGGTAAGTCTGCTCTTGAAAAAATTTTAGTTACTTGAATGTGGGTTCCCAGACACGATCTTCCTTCAAGCTGCACAGGTTCTGTAGGCAAATGCAACCTTACATAATTGCAAATACATTGCAGCGTTACAAGTAGTGCTAAGAGAAATGTTCTGAGTCTTTTTTCAGAAGAGAAAGGTGGTGGTGAAAGGTGAGAAAAGGCTTAAAATTACTGCTGTAATTTTTTTTTTTACTGGTCCCTTTTTCCTTGCCCTTTTTTTGTTTCTTTAGTTTTAGTTTGAGTTTGAACGCTTGGTGTTTTCTATTTTTTTTGCTTTTGGGTAGTGGTTGTGATGGCTGTGTGGATGTTTGATTTTTGTTGGTTTTTTCCCTTGCATTACTACTTTTAATTTCTTTTTTTTTTTTTTTCTTTTACACAAAGCTTTTTCCTTCTTTTCTGTTTTAATCTATTAACATTTTGTAATAGCATTTCCTTGCAATCATAACCACTTATGTTCAGTGCATTTCCTTGCTTTTTAAAACTTCCTTTTACTGAACAGATGTTTTGTGACATTGTTCAGATGAGAAAGGAATGGTGAAATCTAGGCAGGGAACAAAATTACTCCTGGAATGAGTTTTTCTTCTATTGATCCTTAATGTGCTTTGATATTTTACAGTTTGGTTTGCTTTTAGTTGCTTTTAGTTGATTGGAATTTTTGTTTTTGGGGAGTGTTCGGGATGCGTGGATGTGTTTTTAATTTATAAATTTTTTCTTGTATTACTTCTTCTAATTTCTTTCTCTGTTTTTATTTTATCAAAGGCTTTCTCCTTTGTTTCTGATATAAATCATTAATACTTTCTAATACCCTTTCCTTCCAAACATAACAATTTCTGCTCTGTGCATTTCCTTGGTTTATAAACTTTACCTTCTCTCAACAGATATTTTTCAGCCTCGTGTTTCAACTCCAACAGCCGGTGCATCAGCTGCTCCTACTCGTTCTCGGAATGGTAAGGCTGATTTCAGGCAAATACGGTCACTTGGATGTGGATTCAGAAGCAGCATCTCCCTTCATGCTGCACAGCTTCTCTAAGCAAATACAAGAACACTTAAATGTTAACGTAGTGGAGTAATAGAGCCAATGCTAGCAGAAATGCAGCCTTGAAATTTTAAGTACGAGGAATAAAAGATGTTGGTAAGTATTTGTAGCACTTCAAAAAACATGTTATTGTTTTCCAAGACTTAGTAAGGTATGATGTTTTTGCTATTGTCTTTTGTCAATTGTGTTTGTGTGTCCTTTGTCTGTATGTTTCAAACAAGCACTTAAGACACCAAGGAAACACTTTTAAGTACTTTAAATGTAGATTCTGTCTTGATTTGTTTTTTTATTCTTTTTTTTTTTTTATTGCAGTACACTGGGGAGAGCCTAGATACAGGTCCTACACTTTGTCAAGTACTGAGATACCCTCGGATGGGACACACTACAGAACCTGCCCTATGTCTGGAACCGACACAACCTCTGGTGTGTCACCCTACAGAACGTGTTCTGTGTCTGGAACCAACCCAGGCTTTCCTTCCAACCATAACTCTTTCAGTTCTGTGCATTTCCTTGGTTTCAATATTTACATTCTCTGAAACTACTTTACTTTCTCTGGCAGAATCTTTTCCGAGTTACTTTATGCCCCAAGGAGTCAGTACACCTGTTGGTCCTCTTCCTAATGGTAAGTCTGCTTTTCAAGCAGTTTTAATCACTTTAGATGTGGCTTCAGAGCCAGCATCTCCCTTCATGCTACCCAGCTTCTCTAGGCAAATAACAACAATGTTTATTTGTAAAGATAATGGAGTAATAAATTTAGTGCTAACAGAAATGTTCTGAGACATTTTTCAGAAAAGGAAGGGGGTGGTGAAAGCTAACACAGGGATGAAAATTTTTGTCAGGGCAACAGTAAAATTAGTTTGTTTACTGAATTAAAAATACCCACCCTGGCAATTACAATGAGGAGGAGTAAAAGATGTCAGTACATATTTGTAGCACTTCAAATAAAGTGCTGTTCTTTTCCAAGACTTCCTAGGGAAGGATACTTGCGCTTTCTCCAATAAAGATTAGTATCTATAATCAGGTGCTGTGTGTTTCAAAGAACCACTTAAGACAAGAAGTGACCAGTTATAGGTACTTCACATACATGTCTCTGTGAAAGGTGTTCAATAGCAAATGTGGATTCTGTCGTGATTTCTTTTTATTCTTTTTTTTTAATTGCAGTGTGCTGGGGAGTGCAGGCAGACAGGACTTACGATGTCTCAGAACCAGCAGACTCATTACTCATCGTTTTGCCATCCAACTCACAGCTGAATTCCTCCTATGTTATACTACCAAATTGTTTTTCCTCTTCCAATCCCTCCAGTTGGAGTGCACAAGCAACTGGTAGTGGCTCTACATTCAGCTCATGCTCTGGGTACAGCACTTGGCCATTCAGTTGTTTTTGGTCTTCTGGTCCCTCTGACTCATCCTCCAGTTTCAGATCACGCAGAGCCTATTCTCTGCCTTCACTCAGTTCTTTTCTGAGCCAAAATATCTCAGCCAGAACCAGAAGAAATCTGTCTTGGCAGTGACAGTTTTGTGATGGAATATCCTAGCCTCTCCTCACAAGAAAAAAGCTGTAGAAATCTAAAAAGAACCCATTAAAGTACAGCTTTACCAACCTATGTATTATAGATCACTGTATTTTTTGTCTTTAGTTTCATATTTTTATGAAAATGTGCATTCACATCTTCACATACTTAGTTTTTAATTATTTATATACCAAAACACCTTTGTTAATTTTTATATAGTATATTTTAAAATGTTATAGAACAACACCTTTTGGGTGGTTTTCCTTTTTCCTAAAAAGCAAATCCACAAGCCATTTTAGTCTCTGTCTCTCCAAGTTGTTTCATGCCTGTCTATTTTAAACCAGGACTACAATACTTTAATAGGGTTGAGAGACATCCATGAAATATGCACCAGTGATTCCTCTTGGGGAATGTCATGGCCCTCCCATGAGTCTCTTTTTTGTATTTTTTCTTCTCTCATCAGCTCAGCTGCAGACACACATTTAGTTGCAAAATTAAGACAGATGAGTAAAAATAAGAACAATGTGATGGGCCTTTGGGAGCACCCTTGCTGATCTTCCTGCTTTTTCAGTTGAGCAAGACTTTCATCCAGGCAAACAGATTGCACTCAGTAATACATAATCATTTGGCAGGAACTCTATTGATTTCTAGGAACAGCTGAAGGCCTTTACCTCCACAGGATGTTTTAGCTTTCCCACACTTGGGTTTTGGATGCAAATACCATTGTCCCAGCTTTCCTACCTAGAAGTATCATGGCTGGGCAAAAACTGCCCAGTGGGGCATATTCCAAAGGCAGTTTGGTCTGGAGTTTGTCAATGAAGGAGACTCTAATCCAAATCATATTAAAAAAACCATAAAAGAGAATGAATTCTCATACCTAACAAATAGCTGACAATTCAGAGGTGAATGTAGAGCTTATTCACACAGAGAAAAGGAAGAGAATCTTCCAATGGAGTTGTGCTTAATAGAGTTTTTCTTCTGACTCCCACTCATAGCTGGCACCGGAGAAAGCCATGTCCCTGGAAGTGTCAGTGTCTTCTGTCTGCCATAAATTGTTTTTCTGCAACAAGCAGAGGCATCAGGCTAGAGAGAGGCTCAGCTGATGGTAGGAACAGGAGCTGCTCCAAGGAGAAAAGAAGAAATGAACTTTTACTTGCCAAACCCATCTCCACACAGACTCCAGCAGGATTCCTCTGGTTCCCAGGAATACGCAGAAATAGGGCTGAGAAGACCAGCTGAACCTATGTGTTCATGCCCAGGACCTTGCTGATGCCATTTAGGTTTTTCCTTTTTTTTTTCTTTTCTATGACCTCTGTACTGTTCTATGCCCTCTGTATTGTGGACATCTTTACGTAACTGCTCCTGAAAACCTTCAAATGAAAATCCACTTTTATATCACCTCCTTGCTAAAAGTATCTCAACTTTCATTTTCAGATTGGGAAAAAGGCAACACAGCCATCACAGGCAAACGTGGCCCATAATGCCACTAATCCATTCATCAAGGTGTCTTCAGTTTGCTGGGAGTTTTACCCTGCTGCTTCTGTGGGAATGCTGCTTGCTATCCATGACATTTGTTCCTTTCAGGAAACTCAAGATACTTGTTTGGGTTCCTCTTTTCTACAGACACAGCCTATTGTAGCTGTTGAAAAAGATGAGGGGCACAAACCACTCCACAGGAAACTTCAACAAGTCAGAGAAATGTTGATTCCAGTAGGCCTTAGGCCCTTGTTCTGCCAATTGACAGGGCCATTTGAAGGACAGAGACATCAACAGAAAGAAAGCTGGTATTTTACTAGGAATATGAAGGCAACCGAAAAGTGAAATGATCTTACATGCTTGGCTTCAGCAGCAACAATTTTAGGTGCCCAACAGTAAATGTCATGGTCAGATAAGCTATTCAGAGTAATGTGACACAGAGCATTCTGTAAAGTTTCTACCATTTCTGCCAGTGTTTATCTCCAAACAGACTACATGCCTGATAGAAATGCTGCCTACGAGTCAATTCCCTTCAGAATGATGCTGGAAAGTATGAAAAAGTAAACAAAAGAAGGGTGTTCCTTCCTTCTTCTCTCATGTTTCACTTCCTTAGTCACAATTTTTACATGAGCTTGAGTTCATCTCAACAAAAAATCCACTGTAACCCTCCAATGTATTTTCTCTCTCTACTGGAGAGCTTTATTTATAATCAGATGGTTCTCTGCAATAAAATCAGATTTTTTGCTGACTCTTTGTTCCCTCAGTTGCATCCTCATTGTCTCAAATCCTTCCTTTTTATTTGCTCTATTTGGGTCTTCTGTGGTTAGCTCTGAGAAAACAGACCGGAAGACAATGTAATGTACGAGGAGATAGGGCCCACCCTCTCCGTTACGTTAGCCAATCATAGTTGTACCAGGGTTACTTAAGCTGGCCCTCGCTGGGAAATAAACGCATTTCACCATCTACCGTATCAGTGTAACGTGTGATTTGTCCGGCGACTGTGATTTGTCAAGCTAGAGAGTGTGTGAGTTCGCCGTGGCCCACTCTGACCAGGTTGTCACTTGCCTTTGTTTTCCCCCAGCAAAGGCAACATAGTGGTGCCAAAACCCGGGATTGCCCCCCGGTGTTCGGGTGAGGGAAAGTCATTCTCTGAGATGGATAGCCCCCTGACGAACGGGTGTAGATGGATAGCCCCCCAATACATGCAGCCAAGGGCGATCGGGTGACGGGACTTGCGCTGGAGGAGGTGGGCAGTCGAAGCAGCAGGCTCTGACTTCGGCGGGGAGGACGCTCCCATACCGCCAAGAGATGGATGCGCTTGGCAAGGTAGTTTCCAAGTTGCATAGGCAACGGGGTATCCAATGTAAATTAAGGGATTTTGATTGCGCAATCTTGCGATTGTTAAAACTGACGGCGATTGACCGTCCTGTAGACATCCTGCATTCAGGATGCTGGGGGGAGTGTACTAACGCGCTCGTTAACGTTGTGATTGTCTCCGGTTCTAGTAAATGTTTAAAAAGCTGGGGAAAAGTTATGAAGGCTCTGGAAAGAGCGTTATTTGAACAAGAACTTGGAGAGCAGCCCGAGACTGTTTAAAATTCACATCGAAGGTAGGAGTGGCTGCCACGACTCAGACTGCGATTGGTGATTGTGTGCTGTTTGAAACTAACAACCACTCAAGGCCCCAGTCCTCTAATTCGACCTCTAAACTAACCACCAAGCTATCGCCAGATAATGAAAGTGTTTGCAAGTTTCAAAACAATTTTAACAAAGCGGACTCTGAGGAAATTTTAAAAAGACCACCCCCCTAGGCACCCCAAAATGGCGCCGAGTGAGAGGGAGAGGGGCGGGACCAAGAGCTTTCTCCCGCCACACACACGGGTAGTAGCAAATATGAGGGGAAGGAGCGGACAATGAGAGGGAGGAGAGTCCAAGGACCTATCAGGGAGCTCGCCCCAAAACACTCCCCTTGGAGGAGGAGAACTCCCCCAAAGAGGGGCAGAGAAGGGGAGGGGGAGAAAGAAGGCGGAGTTCAAACAAAAGCCACCAGTGGCCAGAAGCTCCTTATCGCTCCACTTCCTCCGACTCAGATAGCGAGTATGGGTGGGCCGGGCACACATCATGGCACGAGCGGTGGGGAAAGCAAAGAGATACAAAACAATACCCATCCAGTACAGAGTCGGATTCCGATTCTGATAGAAATTATGCGTCAGCCATTCCCATCAAACATACAGGCTCACTCACACCATGCGCGAACAAAAGGGGCCCATCCAAATCCATGCTGCTCACAGACTGGAAAAAGATCCAAACAGCACTCGCCGATATACCCGAAACCACGATGCGAATCTTTCCGGTCAGGAGGGTAGATAACAATTTGCCGGCTTACTCCCCAATAAACCCTAAGGATGTGCAAGCGGTTGTTAAAGCCATTGCCGAGAAAGGCATCAATTCGGCCATGGTTTCCACTTTAATCGACGGTCTTTTCGGTAATGATGATGTGCTCCCCTTTGACATCAAACAAACGTGCCGTATGATTTTTGATGGAGCAGGAATGATTGTTTTCAAACAAGAATGGGAGGACAATTTAGAGAAAGTGCTTGCCCGAGTCAGCGGAGATCAGCACCCACTGCGTCACTCCAGCCTGCCGCAGCTGATGGGTCATGATCCACATATGATTAGCCCCCAGGCGCAAGCCCAAGGCTTGCGACCCTCCGAAATCACCGCAACCACCTGCGCAGCCAGAGAAGCCATTCGTGCCGCTTGCAGAATCGGAGCCAAGCCGGTTCCATGGACCACCATTAGGTACAATGCAAGCGAGTGCTTCACCGAATTTGTGGATCGCCTCCAAGCAGCCGTAGACGCTTCGGACTTACCACCAGAAGCAAAGGGCCCAGTCCTCGAAGGATGTATCCGGCAACAATGTAATCAATACACCAAGGAGCTCTTGTGCTCAGTACCATCCGGCGCTAGTCTCGCGACAATAATCAAGCACGTTGTGAGGGAGGAGAACTTAGCCGCGGTCCAAGCCGCTGTTGGCGCCGCGCTGGCTCCACTTCCAGCCGCAGTTGGTGCCACCGTAGCTGAGGTCATGGCTGTCCGAAATAATCCTAACCGAGGCCAACCACCACCTATAAGTCCCCTACGTTTAAAACCAAGAGGACCCTGCTGGGTCTGCGGCAGAAAAGGTCACATCCCCCCAGAGTGCCCAAACCCGAGACAGGGAAACGGGCGGGGGAGGGGGCAGGTGGGTCGCAAGCAGCCTCCTTCCCGTTGGAATACCCAGCGGCCCAGCTATATCAACCCCACATGGAGTGGGCAGCTCCCGAACCAGTTACCCCCTCAGGAAGCCACCAACCTTATGGCCCAACATTTTCCTCCACAGCAAGCACTCCCTCAGCCATTGTCCCAACCACAACCCACTGTGTTTAGCCCCCGAAAAGACAGCTCGGAGAATGGAACCCCTGGGTAGCGCTGGCAGTGCAATGTGATGAACCACCAATAGTCTGGGGAACTTGTCGAGAGTATAAATATATATCTGACAGATCTGTCTGGAAAAGCCCTGCAGATCTCGACATGGTAACATCGCCATCCAGGTACTTTTCCTAATTGACACCGGCTCAGATGTCGCAGCCATCCCACAGTTGCTCTGGCCCCCGAGCTGGAAATTGAAAAATGCCCCCGCAGTGAGAGGAGTAGGAGGAGCCTCCACAGCTAAAAGGAGTGTAGAGTTAATATCAATTATTGTGCACGATAGAACAGACGCAGAAGTTCGAGTCTACGTGTACGTTCTTCCCGATGACCTGCTTGTTCGACCTCTGCTTGGGCGAGACGCTCTAGCTCAGATGAATGTCAGGGTGACAAATTTATCCTGAGGGCCACTGCTGCGTACCCACCAATCCCAATTCAGCTGATTTGGAAGTCATCAGATCCCGCATACATTGAGCAGTGGCCCATACCTGAGCCTCGAATGTCCATCCTTCTCCAACTGGTGCAACGAGAGCTAGAGAAAGGACACATCGAACCATCCATCTCCCCATGGAACACTCCTGTGTTTGTTATACCCAAGCGCAGTGGCGAGGGCTTCCACTTGCTTCACGATCTGCAAGCTGTCAATAAGAAAATCCAGCCAATGGACCCTGTACAAACAAGGCTACCCAGAAACTCCTTCATCCCAACAAATCAGTCCTGCGCAGTAATCGACATCAAGGACTGCTTCTTTTCCATACCCCTCCACGAGCAAGATAAAGAACGGTTCGCCTTTTCTATCGTGTTCCCCAACGGACAACAACCCAACCTCCGGTTCCTGTGGAAGGTCCTTCCCCAAGGCATGATAAACTCTCCCACCATTTGCCAAATCGTGGTGAGTCGAGCCTTAACACCAATTCGATCAACAAACCCCCAAGCCACCGTTATCCAATACATGGACAACATTTTAATAGCAGCCCCTCTACCCAGCCAAGTGGACGACCTTGTAACAGCAGTCTCTGAAGTCCTGAAAACCAACGGCTTTGAAATAGCAGAGGTGAAAATAAAAAGAGGTCCGTCAGTCACATTCTTGGGCGTGAAGATCAGCAGCTCCTATGTGTCGCCTCCGGCAATCAAAATCCGCCGCAAAATCAAGACACTCCATGATGCACAGCAGGTGGTAGGATCATTACAGTGGCTGCGTAATATCATCCTTGTTCCACCCAAAGTCATGTCCCCATGATATGACCTCCTAAAAGGCAAACACCCATGGGAACAAAAAAACATCTCGGAAGAAGCTGCTCATTTGCTTGACTACATCGAAAAACAGTTGTCCACCGCAGTCCTCTCCAGATGGAACCCACATCTACCGTTGGACTTATACGTGTATTTTACAAAAGAAGGGGGAATCGGAGTATTAGCACAAGGATCTCCAGAATCAGCTAAACCAGTGCAGTGAGTAGTCCTTGGAAGACCATCACGAGCCTTTACCCCAGGAGTGGAATGCATCAGAAACCTAATTATGAAGGGCAGAAAACTCGCCCTGAGCCATCTGGGTTTCGAACCGGCAAAAATATATTTACCCTTTCGGAAGCAGACCTCGTCATCATCTGTAGCAGTTTCAGAGTGCCTTGCCCTAGCTCTGTTCGGTTTCGCGGGAGAACTTGGTTATGCTGCGAAGCCCCCGTGGGCTCAATTATTAACCATCGTGGACATAGACCTTCCACCGAAGGTCCGAGATCGACCCTTGCCAGGCCCAACCGCATTCACCGATGCGTCTTCATCAACTTCCACCGCAGCCGTCGTATGGCAAGAACAAGACCAATGGCAATGTGTTAAAATGAAGGACAGATCTTTATCAGTCCAGTTACTTGAAGCCTCAGCAGTAGTGTTGGCATGCGACCTGTTCCCAATCGAACATCTTAACATCGTCACCAATTCGATGTTTGTTGCGAAGCTCTGCCAAGCAATGTCCAACCCCGGCGTCTCTACCTCACCAGCCGCTCTAATGATTGAAGAAGCACATATCTCCCGTCAAGGCACCGTGTCAGTTGTGCATGTCAACAGCCACAGTCCAATTAAAGGGTTTTACCAGATAGGTAATGATAAGGCTGATGCAGCAGTGAAGGGCATGTGGACTCTGCAAGAGGCACGTCAACTACACGAAGCACTTCATGTGGGAGCAAAGGCACTCGTCAAACGGTGTAACATCCCCATAACGGACGCCAAGCACATCGTCGCTACTTGTCCATACTGCCAAAAGTCACCCTTGTGGGCCAGCGGCATTAATCCCAGAAGCCTAAAAGCCTCGGAGATCTGGCAGACAGACTTTACATTATGCCAGCTGCTAAAGCCCAGAGCATGGCTTGCTGTAACAGTCGACACCTACAGCAACATGATCGTCGCAACTCAACACGCCAAAGGCAACTCCAAAGCCACCATCCAACATTGGTTAACAGTTATGGCCTGGCTTGGAATCCCAAAGCAAATAAAAACAGACAACGGGACAAACTTTGCTTCCAAACCAGTCCAAGAATTTGCCAACAAATGGAACATCACCTTAAAGAAAGGCATCTCGTACAATAGTACAGGACAAGCGATAGTTGAGAGGACCAATCAAACCCTAAAGTCCAAGTTAGAGACTTTAGCCAAAGTAGAAGGGTTTACCAATGCCATTCCCCCACCTGATCAGCCATGCCTATTGGTAACCGCTCTGCTCGCATTGAATCAATTCCCCAGAGGAGACCAAAACCAAGCCCCTTCCTGGAAGCACTGGGCTGTAGAAGCCACCAAGGAGGGTCCACCAGTAAGTATCAAAAACGAGTTAGGAGAATGGGAAACAGGCTGGAAGCTAGTTGTAACGGGCAGAGGGTACGCGGCAGTAAAAAAGGATGATGTCATCAAGTGGTGCCCTTTAAAATCCATAAAGCCCATGCTGCCTAATAAAATTGATGAAACTAATGAAACCTCTGAGTTTCTTTTGACAGGCTTGCCGCTGTGATCCATCTCGTCAACCTCGTGTTCCATCTTCGTGCCTCAGTGTTCTGCCGTTGCCAAACCCGCTTGTATCGGCCAAGCAAAGAACTCGAAGACAGGTTCCAACGTCATGGCCAAACCCTCCGATGATAAAATTGGTTCAATTCCCCTTTTTACCCAACATCCGTAGTTCACCACCCTTGTGTTCACCCTAGTGGGACCAGTTGCAGTTGTTGTACCAGTGTTAATGTTCGGTCCCTGTCTCCTAAGTAAAATAGCCTGATTCGTGGAAGCTCGTTTGAGCAAAGTTGATATTACCTTTTAGAACAAAGATAGTTAGCCCGAAGTGATTTCAACCGTTTATTTGACTTGTTAACTTAACAAGTTGTATAACCAAGCTGCAATTGTATTTAAACATTTAAAATGGTTCACGTGTTGTTACTAATATGTTCTACGAGTTACTACTAACACAAGTTTAGCACATTTGTGAATTTGGCCATCATGGAGAGGGGGGAAAATGTGGTTAGAGAGAAAACCGACCGGAAGACAATGTGATGTACAAGGAGATAGGGTCCACCCTCTCCGTGACGTTAGCCAATCATAGCTGTACCAGAGTTACTTAACCAGCGCTCGCTGGGAAATAAACGCATTTCACCATCCACCGTATCGGTGTAGTGTGTGATTTGTCCGGCGACTGTGATTTGTCAAGCTAGAGAGTGTGTGAGTTCGCCGTGGCCCACTCTGACCAGGTTGTCACTTGCCTTTGTTTTCCCCCAGCAAAGGCAACAGTCTTCTCAAGTGGGAATCAGAGCAGTGATTCTTCTTGCCAAGTTGTTGATGTTGAATGGTTAGTGTGGAAATTCTGTGAGCAGCTCGGTATAATTAAAGCCTTTTTTTGGCAGGTGGGGGTATTCGTGTGGAGTGAAGAATCTGTGCGGAGCAGAGATTTCACTTGGGTCCGCGCAAGGCAGAGAAAACCCTTGGGTTGCAATGATGGGATATGAACAATCCCAGCAAGGCAAGACTGGAAAGGATCTGAACGTTCTGTCCAAGCACAAACGGAAAACAAGTTGGGAGTCACCCAGTACTGCCATGGACAGAGGCCTGCAATGTGTGAACCTTGCAGAACAAATCTCCCTTTCCCATCCAATTCATTATTCCCTGTGCATTCCTCTTCTCCCTTTTGCTCCAGTGCACACCCACACCTTCCACCTGACACAAACCCAGCACCTCACAATCAAACCAGAGTTGTTTTTTCTCACCCTCATCTTTCATCTATTCAGATGTGTGGCATCCCACAAAACATCCCACAAAAATGGGACTCATGGAGAGACAAGACACTGGGGAACATCCCATCGAAGTGGGAGTCACGGCACACACAGGACACAGGGGAACATCCCACCAAGGCAGGGTTCAGGGACAGTCAGGACCGCAGCAATCTCCACCCCAACGCAGCCATAAGAGCCATGGGGAAGCTGCACCAACACCCTGAGGCCGGGGGTTCAAACCCTGCCTCCGCCTCAGTGCCCGCATGCACAGCACGGCTACGGCAGCTCCCCCGTGTGCAGCATCACTTTGGGGACCGCTTCGCCTCGGCAGAGTCAGTGGAAGATCCGTGTGGATCAGGGAATTCCCTCTGGCACTCAGGGCAGGCAAAACCCTCGGGGTTCAAACTTCGGGGTTCAGTGCTCTAGCACTAGTATGAGTGTATCAAATAACAAGGTTTTCTCTACAGTAATTGATGAACATACACTCATTTGTTTTCAGTAATTTGAACACTGTATATACAATCTTTCAGAGAAAGCATTTTTGTCAAAACTAGCTGTGTCCTTCAGTCTGGACTTTAGAGCTTCGGTGCAGGATTTACTATTTGGACACAAACAATGGATTAAAAACCGTTGTTAGTGTACTTGGAAATCCAATCTATTTAGAGTAACACGTTCTTTACTTTTGATTTTATCCTAACGTCACTTCAATATGAACTTGCAGATTGTCAAAGTGGGAGTGCAATGAAACCTTCCTTCCAGGAATCTGCATATGCATCTCCAATTCAAGTTAATGGAAGTTCTCTGGGTAGATCAACATAAGGACAAATTTGACATGCAACAGCACGTTGTGATTAAAATCTTTGGTATAGTAGGAAGCCATGACGTTTGTTATGCTTCTGAGTGGCCTCAATTAACCAGCCTAAAGCTGACTACTTTGAAGTCAGCTCCTTGGTGCACCCTTTTATTAAAATGGTGACACATTGCTAGGGCAGAGCTGCCCAGCACGGCTGAGGTCACATCTCGAGGGCTGTGTCACTTCTGGGTCCCTCACGACAGGAACTGAGGGGTTGGAGTGTGTCCAGAAAAGGGAACAGAGCTAGGCAAGGCTCTCAAGCACCAGGGGTAGCTGAGGGAGCTGGGCACAGGCTGGACTCCATAGGCTGAGAGGCCTTT
Source organism: Catharus ustulatus (assembly GCF_009819885.2). Taxonomy (NCBI): domain Eukaryota; kingdom Metazoa; phylum Chordata; class Aves; order Passeriformes; family Turdidae; genus Catharus; species Catharus ustulatus. The sequence continues at coordinate 135,875 of NW_024879543.1, forward strand.
CCCAACCTAATTCACCTTGTGAACAGAAATCACTTCAACCGAGACCTACTTCAGATCTCCTCAAATAGAGATCCACACAGAGTGCCCGACGGCTTCTTAAGGCTGTCATCCAAAGGCTGACATTTAAAGGCACGACATAATTCAGTCCCGCAAATCACGCACCCCACCTCAAGCCACCAACCTAGCACTGCGGGAATCCCGCCCGCGCCGCCGCCTGTATAGAAATGCGGAGCAAACCAAGCTGAGGGCACAGGACGGGGGTGCAACCTCCCCACCCCTGGGAGGGGCCGTTGGACTCGGCTGTGAGAGACCTGGCGTGGCGTGGCGGCGGCTCCGCCGAGGATGCTGGGAGTTGTAGTCCGGGGCAGCCCGACCGCCGCCTCCTTTCGTGTATCCCTGGGACGGGAAAGGCCGGGAAGAGACAGCACGGGACGGAGGGAACGGGTTCGGTGATGGCGCTTTTGGCGGCGGAAGGAGGCGCCGCGTTGTGACCTGTCGTGCCCGGCGGCGGGGAGGAGCGGCCGGAGGGCTGGGCCGGGCGGTGCCGGGCCCGGGCAGCTGCGGGACGTGCGCGGCTCGCTCCTCGCGTTCGGACCCGGCGCGGCCTCGCGGGGCTGTGGCGGCTCCTGCGCTGCGAGCGCTGCCAGCGCCGGGCTCCGAGGCTCGCTGTGAGGTGAGGGTCAGGGAGCAGCACTGCGCGGAATTCCCGCTGTGATTTATCCCGGTGCTTCGCTTGGTGCCGTCCTGCTCCTGCCTCCGGCCGGGTTTCCTCCTGCGGGGAGAGCCCGGGTTGTTCGGAGCCTCGGGCACCGAATTCCAGCCCTGCCGCGACGAATTCGAGTGCTGGTCCTGGTAAAATGCCTGAGATTTCGTCCTCACCCTCGGGAATCTGTTAATGCTGGATGGAAATGGTGCTTCAGGAGCTTGATTCCTTTATTGTAGTGTCTGTGGAGGCATAATTTGCATTTTGTGCGATTTATTTGGTTTTACTACCACATAAAAAAGCACATTACTTCTTTTGGGAGAGCACTTCTGAAAGCGCTGGAGCTCCTGCATCACATCCTGTGCTATCCATACCCTGGAAAAACGATGGGAGCAGATTGTTGGGATGGGCTGGGTCTGGCTGTTTCCTTGGTGGGGTTATTTCATGGCATTGCTGGATGGTGTTCCGCAGTTCAGGATCAGCAGTTCTCCCCCTGCAGCATCACCGGTGTGTGGGGTTTTGGGAGGGTTTTGTGACACTGAAATATTTGATAGCAATGAGGTGGGGGGTGGCCTGCTGCAGATCCTGACCATTGGCATCAGTATGAAAATGTGTGGAATGAAATAATTGAAATTCTGATGGTTATGATAAGGTCAGGCAACCTTTGGAAAAATGGAGCTTGCTGGGTTGATGGTGTCCATGGGCTCTGTCTGCCCTGGTGACAAGGGAAGGCCACCAGCCCTTGCTGTCATGCCTGGAGTTTCAGCTGTCCTGGCAAATCGATTTTGCAGAGGCACCACGCCAAGAGGGATACCAGCACACACTGCTGTGAGTTGACACCTGCAGTGGATGGCCAGAAGCTTTCCCCTGTCACACTAACACAGACAAGGAGGTGGTGAAAGTTTTGTTCAATCACACAGTCCTGAGGTTTGGGGTTCCCTGGGGGATGCCATCACACAGGGACTGCACTTTGTCACAACAGTGGTTAAAGAGGTTAGCCAGATTTTGGGAATTACTTGGGATGTGCACACAACTTATATACCCTAAGTGAGTGGTAAAGTTGAACATATGAATGAGACTCTCAAAACACAAATTAGCAAAATTTGTCAGGAAGTGTCCATGACATGGGTTCAGGCCTTGCCTAAAGCTTTACTGAGAATCCGCAAACAACCAAGGTGGAGAGATTATATCAGTGCCTGTGAAATACTGTGTGGCAGTCATATCAAATTCCACACATTCCACATGAAATTCACATGAAGGGGAAACTTGATTTACAGAGGTGTCCAATGGCTTTAGGTTCCACTTTGCAGAAGCTCCAGAATCACATGGAGCTATCCAGACCCACAGGACTGGACACACGTGCACATCCCTTCCAGCCTGGAGACTGGGTCTGTGTGAAGTGGTGGGACAGTGATCCTCTACAATCCAGGTGGAGAGGACCATTCCAAGTTCTGCTGACCACCCTCACTGCAGTCAAAGTTGCTGGCAAAGGACCTGGATTCACGACTCCAGAGTTAAGGCTGTAGCACCTCTGTATATAAACTAGTTCCTGCAGAGACACCAGACCTATCAGTGCTGCATTAAAACACCTCCTGTGGCTCTGCTGAACATCTGCCCTCTCTTGCATTTCCACTTTTCCCTTTCCTTCCAGTACATTTCTGCTTGCAATGTTCATTTTCTTTCCTGTGGGCTGTACCAGTCAAGTGTCCGTAATGCTTATCCTGCTGTAAAGCCTGGAAGCTCCTTCTATTTCCTCATGTCCATGAGATGACAGGAGGAGAAAACAGACAAACATGAAATGCCAGTTTCATCTTTTTCTTCCTTTTATTACAGGATGAGATCCTAAGAGAAGACCCTTAATTCTTCTGGGTCAACACATCTGAGAGTGCACCATGAAGGACTGATGTGGATTAGACTATCCCAGGGTTAAATTGCCTTTACAAAATTTATTTAGGTGGAGGGGAGGGGAGGGAATATATAAAGATGAGACACCAGCACTGTTCATCTTCAGCAGGATGGTAGTGAGAAATCAAATACTGAAAGTATGTTGAGAAGTCATGGCCTGAAGGTCCCTCAGCCAACAGGGAATTCACCAAAGGTTTTGGGGCCCATTTTCTTGAGGAAAATTACTGTGAAGAATCAAGAGTAAATTTTACTTAAAAACTGCTTGTGTCAGTGCGCTGTCATTTGCTTAAATGGTTGAGAATCAGCACCAAAGTCAGGCCTTTGGCCATAGCTCACAACTTTTTCATTTAGACCTTTTTTTTTTTTTATTTTAATGGGTTTTTGTTTCCATATTACTTTTATTTGAACGATGTCTATGAAAACGCATTTGCTTTCACAAGGTGGTTAGTTTACACTGGAGGTAGGTGCTCTGTGAGCTCGTACCAACCCTGTCCTGTCTTTGGATTCATTGCAATCTGGCCAGATTGTCACATACATTTTTAATTTATGATGATCCTCAAATACAATTCCAACTTCCTCAAACACAATTCCAGCTTCCACGCAGTCTAACTCAGGTTAATGAACTTCAGGCCAACTAACTTGCCATTAATCTTCAGGAAATGGCCTTACTCTTTGTAACAAATGCAATGTCAATCAGTGTCCTGTGCTGAAATCACAGTCACACTGATCAGAAGCAAACAGTTCCATGAGCAGAAATAAAACATAAAGCCTAAAAGCAAATTTGATTCCCCCATTCTTTCTTCCCCTCAAATGTAAGAAGAATTTGGTCAGAGAAGGAAAAATTACTGGTTTGTTTAGTTCTTTGATACTTCAGCTAAGAACCAATACATTCGAAAACTTCCTCACCGTGAAGAGATCCAAAATAAATGAGGAAAAAGAGTCTGAAAAGAAAAATGCTGAAGCTAAAGCTGCTTTCCCACCTTGGCTTCAGCTAGGAAATAGCAGTGCACTGTGTTAAAATGATCACCAGCAAGACCGAGCAGGGAAGGAAGCCGTGCACACACCTGGCTGAAACAGGGGCATTTCCTGCAGAATAAAGGAGCTTTGATTTGCCCCACGTAGGGGCAGGAGGGGCAAGGCTGAGGAGGGACTGAGCAGCCTGGCTCCATCCTGCCGGGACCTCCCAGCGGGGCCCATAAATTGGGAAGGGGCTGCGGGTTGAAGTGCCAAAAGACAGAAAGCTGAACTGCTGGTGCCCTGCCATCCTGCTGGAGAGAGGGGCTGCTCGTGACTGGCACGGGTGTGATGCCACGTCCCTGAAATGAGGCGTCACCTCCCTGCAATTGGTCACATTTAGTGGAGCCTATAAAGCACATTGCTCCAAAGCCACTGTCTGAAACAAGAAAACCTGGAGCCAATTTACTAAACAGAATTTATTCCAGGCCCCTTGTGGCAATAAACAGAGCTCTTCAGCCTTCTCAAACACCCAGACAGGAAGGAGCTCTGTGCTTATGGGAGCTTCTTCAGATGGTTCAGCTCAAACCTATCTAAATGCAAAATCTTGCATTCACAAATACTGTGTAGTTTCCAACTTCTCCTGGCGTCACTGAGCCCAGAGCTGAAATGACTGTGACCCATCTGTAAACAGACGCTTTTTAAACTGTATTCATGAAACTCTCAGTTAATTCGGTTTAAAAAGCCTTTATGGAATTACAGGATAATTTAACACGTGTTCCCAGCACTAGTTTTCCAAGGTCATTTTAAAGTTCAGAATTTTATATTCCAATCAAGAGTTATGGTCAGTTTTAGTGAATCTAACAGCACTGTTGCAAATTGTGGCAACTGAAAATCTAGCACAACCTAGTCACTGTAAGCTTATAAATTCATTATAAACCTGATGAGTACAGTAATTTCACTACTATAAGGTGCACCCTTTTTCCCCAAACCCAGAAATGCGCCTTATAGTCTGGTGCGCCTTATAGTCTGGTGTGCCTTATATGATCTACAAAGTTGCAACATTTGCCACCCCGGAAGTGAGACCTGCGAGGGGGGGAGGCACCACGGGAGCGCCGAGTAGCGATGGCGGGGCAGCCGCGGGCAGCCCCAGGAACAGGGAGCAGCATGGGCAGGAAGGCAGGGAGCGGCCCCGGACGGCCCCAGGCACCAGGAACAGCACGAGCAGGAAGGCAGGGGGGCCCCGGACAGCCGATCAGGTGGCGGGCAGCAGTACGCGGCCAGCAGGGCCACAGCTTGATCCGCGGGGGCGGTGGCGCCAGCAAGGACGATGGCAGGGCAGTGGCGCCACGAGCTGAGAAAGGGGGCGCAAGGCTGCTCCGCGGGCCACAAGGGGGACAGCATGGTGCCCACAACGGAGCCGCGAGGTGGAACGGCAGGGAGGAGCGCCGATCCAAGCGAGGGACGTGGTGCCACGCGGAGCGGAGGCGAGGCTGGCAGGAGCGCCGATCCGAGCGAGGGACGGGCGGCAGGCAGGTGGCCGCCGCAGAGCCGAATGAGGGAACGGCACGGTAGCTCCGCGGAAGCTGCGAGGGGGGAACAGCACCAGTGGCAGCATGGAGCCGCAAGTGGGAGGTGGCCCTGCAGCTGCGCGGAGCCGTGCCAACCGGCACCGGGGGCGGGCGGGACTGCCAGGGCTCACTGCACGGGGAGGGCACCTGGGGCTGCCTTTGAAAGCTTACGGCGATCTGTGAAAAATATTTCCAAATTGAGCCCCTGCCAGTAAACTCCACGATCATGGGTTTCCGTTACTAATTCGTTACTTTGTTGCGCGCGGCACGGATCTTCGCGGCAAAAAAAAAGGTGTGCCTTATAGTCCGGTGCGCCTTATGGTTGTGAAATTACTGTAAGCTACACCTCGTCTGAATTTTTTCAATTTGGAGTGTATGTATACACAATATTGCAAACATATCCCAGCAGTAGATGTGTGCAAGGTGTTCTGCACTGCCCAGCCACTGTCCCAGCTGCTGCTTCTGTCATGCTAGGACCTGCTGCACCATACCCAGGAGCTGCAGGCCCCTGTGGGCAGGGGTGGGCTATGGGGGCGGCTCCCTTCCACATCCCTGCCAGACCTGTGGGCAACTGCATGCGGCCATTCAGTGTGCATCATCTGGGCTTGGACCTCCTCCGGGGGCATGCCCAGCAAAAGAGGGAAGCTGTGGGATATGGGATTATTATTGTTAAAATTCTTAAGGACTATGCTCACCAGAAGGCCCTGTGGGGAAGGCTCAGGGGCAGGCTGGAGGGTTGGAAGTTGGCTGGGGGTGAGAGGCAGTCATGAGGAGGAACGCAAGGACAGCATATGAATGGGAAGCAGTCTGGGGGAAAAGACACGTAGATAGACTGCAGCTGAGCCAGCCAATGGGTGCCCATCCCCTGTTAAGTTTTTGTGTTGTCTGGTTGAGATTAAAGGTATAAATGGGGGGTGATTTCTATAATAAAGCGATCTTCCTTGGATGCATAAATGGGTACGTGTCTCTTTGTGTCCCATTGCTACAGGAAGCCATCAGAGCATTTCCAGGGACACAGCCTGACCAGCAATGCCAGCAGGCAAAACAAAGGTTTTGCTAAGCAAGGGCCCATTGATGAAGCAAAACATTTCCAATCAGGGCAGCCCATTCGTACAGATGAGGGTATGCTCAGGGGGTACAGCTAGGGCCGTGAGGTCACAGCAGGCTCTGGGGTGACAGCACGCTGAAGTCACAGCAGGCTCTGAGGTCACAGAGGTGCCAGAGCCCCATGGTTGCACAGCAGCACAGCCACGGACCAGTCAGTCCCTGACCACAACTGTTGCGGCAGCAGTGGTGGTGGCAGCAGTGGTGCTGACATTGGGACAGTGGTGACAGAAGAGCGGTGGCAGCAAGAGCTGCAGGACTGGCAGAGGGCAAGGCACCATGGCCCTTGCTCTGTGCCTCTTCTTCCTGCTCCTCCTGCCAGTGGCCCTGCCTGCCAGGGCTGTCCGGGCAGCTCCGTGGCGAGCAAAGGGAGCAGGTGAGCCGCTGGCCTGGCTACCCTTTCCCCAGATAGCGCTCCCTTCTCCCCAGGAAACGTTGGGGACGGTTTTCCATTGGGCTTTAGAGAAGCTTTCCTCTGAGGGAGGGAGAGAACCCATTGGGGCCCTGGGCTGTCCCAGTTTCTTCTCCAGGCATGTTCCACACAGCCTGCAAACAGTCTGGAGATTCAACAGAACCACCATACAGCAACCCAGGCCCCCTCTGCACCTTTGTCCATGTCCATTCCCATCTGGCTCCCACAGCCTTACCCAACCCCCTCTCAGTGCCCAGTTCCCTAAGGCAGAAGGGCATCCCAGCACACCATGGAAATGGTTCTCATCTGTGCACCCTTCTAGATGGGCGTGCTGGAAAGGCTACTCCAGCACCTTGGCTTCACGAAGATCTGATGCCTCTGAATCATCCTTCAGGTATGTTGTAAATGTCCCTAAAACAATAATCATTGACAACCTGACAGGAAACAGCTGTCAGAAGCTTCTGTGCTGTTGAGTTACAGGTGTGTCTACAAGGAAGACTTATCGAGTTCCTCTGCTGGTTCCTTTAGGCAATCCCATCTCCCATCGCAGGGGTGAGTAGTGTGTCCCTGCTGACCCCACAGGCTGAGCACTGCTTCTGTGGGATCCAGCCATCTGAAATGAAAATACTTTTTCTTCAGGTCCTCCGAGAGGGAGGAACAAACCAACAGGACTCAATAAGTCTCTGAAGGCAGCCAAACACCTGGAACACACCCTGACTGATCTGGAGAGACTCCTTGGTGGGTGCATTTCCCTCAGCTTTCTCCTGACACTCAGCTGTCTCTGCACATCTGGACATGCCATGCCTGGCACACAGGGAAGGGATCCATGGCAGCCTCGCTGCCTCACTGCTGCTGTCACACCTGCAGGGCTCTTTCCCAGCCTGGCCCAACTGCAGCTTCTCCCCAGCCTCTGCAGGAAGGCATTTGGCATCAGTTGACAGGGAGCACAATCTACCCCACAGGCCATGCAAACCCTGACCTCCCCTGCAACTTCCAAGTCTCGGGGTAGATCAGATGTAGCGGCTCTTTGGAGGAGGGAGGGTGCTGGCCCGGCTCCAAACCTTGGATGATTTTCTGAACCTTTATCCATGACTTCAATAAGCATTGCCTCCTGAACATGGCATCTTCCCACTGAGGAACAACTGCATCTGATGCAGCTGTCCCATTACCTTTCTCCAGGAAAGAAAGGAAAGCCTGTGCTGAAGGAACCATTTCCCAGAGGAAGCAGTGGCTCATTGGCAGCCTCTGCTGCAGGAAGGGAGCCGATGCCAGGCACAGCCAGACAAGGTAATTGCTGTGCCTCTGGGCCTGAGCCCTGCTGAGCCTTGAGCTGTCATCTCTGCTGTACAGCAGTGTGGGCACAGCCCAGAGGAATTATCCCAAGCAGGCTCAGAGCATTCAGGTACTGAGCAGTCCTGCTGGGCTCCCTCCGTGGGAGACACCATCTGAAACCTGGGAGGGGCTGCAATGGCTGCCCATGGTGGGGAAAGGGCAGAGGGGAGAGCAGAGTTCCAGTGTGTCCTGAAAGGGTCTGCCTCTTTCCTCCTGGGCTGGGGAGGATGGCCCAGCAGAAGGAGGGAGGGAGGTTAGCTGGCATGGTTGTGGCATGGCCTGCTGCATGTTTCCCCAGGATTTAGGGAGACTTTCCTCTGTGGTAGTGATAGAGCCCCACAGACCAAGGGTGCTCCAGGCACCCATCCAAGAATCTTGCAGAGGGCATGGAAAAAGTGTGGAGAAGGACCAGAGCCACCATACAGCAACCAAGGCCCCTCTGCACCTTTGGCCATGTCCATTCCCATCTGGCTCCCACAGCCTTACCCAACGCCCTCTCAGTGCCCAGTTCCCTAAGGCAGAAGGACATCCCAGCACACCATAGAAATGGTTCTCATCTGTGCTCCCTCCTAGGTGAACATGCTAGGAAGGACACTCCAGCACCTTGGCTTCATGAAGATCTGATGCCTCTGAATCATCCTTCAGGTATGTTGTAAATGTCCCTAAAACAATAATCATTGACAACCTGACAGGAAACAGCTGTCAGAAGCTTCTGTGCTGTTGAGTTACAGGTGTGTCTACAAGGAAGACTTCACAAGCTATGCTGGTTCTTTCACGCAAGCACAGCTCCCATCGCAGGAGTGAGTAGTGTGTCCCTGCTGATCCCACAGGCTGAGCACTGCTTTTATGTGATCCATTCATCTGAAATGGAAATACTTTCTCTTCAGGTCCACCAAGAGGGAGGAACAAACCAACAGGACTCAATAAGTCCCTGAAGGCAGCCAGACACCTGGAACACACCCTGACTGATCTGGAGAGACGCCTTGGTGGGTGCATTTCCCTCAGCCTTCTCCTGACACTCAGCTGTCTCTGCACATCTGGACATGCCATGCCTGGCACACAGGGAAGGGATCCATGGCAGCCTTGCTGCCTCCTCCTGCTGTCACATCCTGCAGGGCTCTATCCCAGCCTGGCCCTGCTGCAACTTCTCCCCAGCCTCTGCAGGAAGGCATTTGGCATCAGCTGACTGGGAGCCAAATCCCCACAATGAGCCTTGCACAACCTTAGATTCCCTATAATTTCCTGGTCTCCCAGCACATCAGGAGGGGCAGCTGTTGGGAGGAGGGAAGCCCTGGCCAGCCCCAATAACCTGGCATTACTTCTGATCCTCATCAGTGTCTATGACAAGCATTGCCTCCTGAAGATGCCACCTCCCCAGTGGGGAACAAATTCATCTGATCCAGCTTTCCCTTTCCTTTCTCCAGTGGAAAAACGAAAGCCTGTGCCTAAGGAACCATTTCCCAGGAGAAGCAGTGGCTCACTGGCAGCCTCTGCTGCAGAAAGGGAGCCGATGCCAGGCACTGTCACTGGAGGTAACTGCTGTGCCTCTGGGCCTGAGCCCTGCTGAGCCTTGAGCTGCCATCTCTGCTGCTGGGAACTGCGGGCACACAGCATTACCTGACCCCTTGAAGTGCTCAGTTGCCTGGAGAAGGGGATCCCTGCACACTATGGAATGGTTCCCATCTCTGCTCCTTCTAGACTTGGGTCGTGACTTGCATCATTTGGAAAACCTGGTAGATCACGCTTCAAAGGTCTTGAAGCTTGATGAAGGTAAGTTATCAGCAACCCTTTCCTGACACAATAATCACTGTCCAAGTGTAAACATTGTCCAGAGCAATATTCAAGTGTCATTTCCCATAAGATCCATAAAGTTTGATGGATTCTGGAAATCTTGGCCTGGAAATTTTTACTCTTGTGCCCAGGAGTGATCCCACAGGATCGCTGCCATTGGGAGGAAGGAGCATTTAGATATCAATCCTATTCCCATGTGCAATGCCACTGTCTCCTTCCGTGTGCTCCGTGCAGCCACGGAGAAGGGCAGAGAGGAAGGGAAGGCCCCAGGGCTGTGTCCCGGGGCTGTGCCTTGTGTGGCTCCTTTACAGGCCCCAGGCAGCCTGAGGCTCTCCTGCAGTGCTGGGAGCTCTTGTGTCCTGCATTTCTTTGTAGGAGAAACTGTTGATGAAGATGACTTTGAATCCCAACCCATAGCCAGTTTTAAGCCTGATGATGAAGAAGATGATGAGGGTAAGTCAAGGCCTTTCCCCCTGGGGGAGCTGCCAGCTCAGAGCCCAATGCTCAACCAGGGGACATCGCTGCAGTGCCAGGACAGAGCTGTGCACGTGTGTGCCCTGGCCCTGTGCAAACCCCTCAATGCTCCTGCAGCTCTATGCTGCCCGTGCAGAGGACAGAAGCTTCTGTGGCTCTTGAGTTACAGGTGTGTCTGCAAGGATAACTTTCTCAGGTGCTGTGCTGGATGCTGCACACAAGCCCAGCTCCCATCGCAGGAGTGAGTAGTGCGTCCCTGCTGACCCCACAGGCTGCACACTGCTTCTGTGGGATCCATTCATCTGAAGTGGAAATACTTTCTCTTCAGGTCCCCTGAGTAGGAAGGACAAGCCTATAGGAAATAATAAGTTCCTGGAGGCATCCAAACACCTAGAACAACTCCTGACGGATCTGGAGAGACGCCGTGGTGGGTGCATTTCCCTTAACCTTCTCCTGAGACTCAGCAGCTGGGGACTTTCTCTGCACATCTAAACACGCCATGCCCAGCACACAGGGAAGGGATCCATGGCATCCTCGCTGCCCCACTGCTGCTGTCACACTGTCCAGGGCTGTTTCCCAGCCCGGCCTGGCTGCAGCTTCTCCCCAGCCTCTACAGGAAGGCATTTGGCATCAGCTGACAGGGAGCCCAAAGTGCCCCATGGGCCATGCATGCCCTGACATCCCCTGCAATTTCCTGGTCAGGGGTAGATCAGCAGAGGCAGCCATTTGGAGAAGAGTGGGCCCTGGAGCAGCTCCAGAAACCTGGCTATTCTCCTTCTATTTATCCATGGCTTTGACAAACATTGCCTGGAGAACACTGGCACAGCACAGAGGAATTATCCCATGCAGGCTCAGGGGTTTGTGTACTGAGCAGCCCTGTGCCAAGGGGTGGCAAGGTCCCTGCAGCCCCCAGCTCTAGGAGAAGCGGAGAACATCCTGGCCATATCCACTGTGCTGCCAGCTCAGCAGTGGAGCACAGCACGGGATCACACTCCCCATTGTCCCCACAGATGCAGTCAGCACGATCAACACGTGATGAAAACATCGTGGAACAGCATGAGAAGTGTTTTCTGCTGGGGAACACCTTGTTTGATTAAGGAAATGGCAGGCATGCGTTTTGTGGAGTTTGTCATGGTCGTGTGCTGCACTGGAGTGTGGTATTACCTGAGGAGTAAATGGTGAGTGTGTTGGTTCTCTCCCCCTCAAACAGCTTCATTTGATGGCTGCTTGTAGACAGGAAACATTCCCAGTGAGGCTGCTGTGGAGTTGTGGGTGGTCAGTGGTTGTCCACATAACTCTTCTGAGGGTTTTGCTGCTGCCCAGTGCTTTAATTGGCCTCTTAATTGCTGGGCCATGTCCTGGGGAGCCCGCTGGAGCTGCAGCCAGTGCTGGCTCCCACTGAGGCTCAGTGGCCAAGAGCAGCCCCAGGAGCAGCGGGCAGAGCCAAAGCAAGGTGGGGAGGAGAAGGAGCAGGGACCAGATCACCCTTGAAAGGCAGACATGCTCTGGGGCCTGCTCCTGCACAGGGACCCTGACCAGAACCATCCCCTGCTCGCCAGGCCCTTGAGGGGCAGCTGTCCAGCCAGGCCGAGGTGTGCCAGCCACGCCAGCCGTGCTGGGGAGCCTTGCCCACTCTGGGCCCTGCTGTGCAGGAGGGTCCCTGTGTGCCACCGGCAGCTGGGGCCTCAGACACTCCTCTCTCCACAGGGGCTCCTGCGAAGATTCAGAACACCAACCCAACAGCTCAGCCAGTGAGAACATGGCTCATTGCTGTTCTTCATGTCTGCCCCCACCTGCCCCTGTTGCGTGGCTGCTTCCCTGTCTTCAGCGCATCCCAGCACCTCCAAAACGAGAACCCCTACCCACGAGCCCCCTGGCCCAGCTCCCTGGCCCATACTGAAGTTAGGTAGCCCCTGTTTTATGTTCAAATAAAGAAATTCAGTTGTCACAGCTGTGTCTGAGTGCTACCACCAGCAAAGCCCACACGGCACCAGCACTGGTTGAGCTCCATGTCCAGGAGCAGCCACGCATGCCCACGTTACGGGCAGGCAGGAGCCAGGCAGGGGCTGCTGTGACCAGTGGCGAGGCCTCGAGGGGCTGGGGAAGCCCATGATGAGCCTCCCTGGGCTGAGGGCACATCTCCTTCAGTGGCATCATCTGGGCCTGGACCTCCTCCAGGGCCATAGCCAGGAAAACAGGGAAGCATTCACTAAGTGCTTGCCTTGAGGAAAATGGAATGAGGTTGGGCTGTGCACCACAAGGAAGTCCTTCATAGCCTGGATTCACTTAAATGGAACAGATATAGAGTGCTGAGATCTAAACATCTGAACTCTTCACTGCCTCTAACTGAGATTTCCTCAGCAGACATTACAGCACAGCCAAGAACTCCCGAGGGCTCGGTACAAAATGCAAAAGCATGTAAACCCTGCTCCAAGAAGGGCAGGTGTCGAGTACCTGACTCTTCAAAGACAACATTCTCTGCTACTACACAGACTAAGATTCCTTAACTTTTCTGGGCAAAACCCTGAGAGGCTTATCTCGTCACAGCACCAACTACTGCCTTCCCACAGGTGTTCTCAGCAATTTTGAAAGAGAGCAGGAAAGGTTTCAGAAGAGATCTTAACCTGTGTCCAAATCCCCACTGTAGTAAACCATATTTTTTGCAATGTAGGGAATTCATGTACTGCCTGACGTGCTTAAAATCAGCACTGTACTATCCACCTTCATTTTCTACCAAGATAGCTGCAAACTGCACCTGAACAAAACCAGCCATCCCAGTGCCCTTAGCAGATACTCACAGGCCACAGATACACACAAGAAAGTCATGAAAATTCCTTGTATGAACTCACTTACATCTGTGTGGGAACACCTGACTTCAACCGTAAGATTTCAAAAATTACTTCTCCTCAGATTGCCCGAATCTCCAATGATTTCTTTTCTTCAGGGACATCAGAGCTTTGTGCGAGGGTCATTGGAGCAGTCTTCTGCTCCTCAGGGGCAGAGGGCTTTGAGCTTCCCATACACAGGTCAGTAAGCTCAGCATACTCAGAATCACATTTATTGATAACTGATTGTTAAAACAATTTAGTCCACATCTGTTCAAAGGCTAACAGTACATTTTTATCACAACTTAGAACAATTTCTCTTCTGTCATTTGTTTATTTTAAATACAGTCCATTTTAGGAGCTTTGGTCCTACAGATAGTGTGCCCTGTGACATAAACTGAATAAATGTAGCAGGAGGGCGTTTCGGAGTCAAAGACGAAACCTCTTAGAGGTATAGTCAATGCTCAGTTTATTGGGCATCTGAGGGTTACATTTATAGTGCAAAGCAAGGGTTCACGCGCTTTGTGCTTACATATGATTGGCTTGTGGCTATTGTCCACGCGTCTATATGCTAGCAGCAATTGGTTTGTGTATACTGATCACGCGAATACATGATAACATAAGCTTGGCAAGCTGGCGTGGGACCCTGGCCTATAGTCAAAGCCACTTCCCGGACCCCCGGATGCTGGCATCCAAGCTGCCCATACTCCCTTCTTTTGATCTGTCTTCTTATCAATGGTCCAAGGACACTACCTCCCAGCTGGTTTCCTTAATCGCAGCTACAATTACAGCTACATTTGTCAGTGGCTGTGTCTCCGGTCACGTAGCCTCAGTCCATTTCTTCGTATCCCATGTCCATGTCTTCATAGTCGATTCCCACAATTATGTTAGGCAGCCAGGCCCGGTATAGTATTTCGTGGCCTGTCCCTTCATAGAATCTACCAAAGCCCCCACCATATCCCCCATTATCTCCCACTTTTTCTTTTTGCACGACTAAGATGCTAGTAACTGCCTTAGTTATTAGCTGTCGTGCACATTGGAGTATACAAGGTATAACTACTATAAGAACGAGTATTATCACAAAAATAAGCAAACCTTTTTTGCAGAGTTTCTTTAGCCAAGGTGCAAAGCTCCATTTATCAAATTGTCTAGCCATGAGGGATCCTTTGTTTTAATTTGGTTGCCTAAATCTCTTAGGTTTTGCAATTGCTGATGGATGGACACAGAATGATCTGACAGATTCATGCAGCACAGGCCCAAAAAATCCTCACAGCCATGTCCATGCACTAGAAGGAGGTAATCGTGGGCAACACTGATTGCAATAGAGATGGCATTTACCTCCTTGCTAAACCAACACCCCAACTTGTTTAACTGCTTTAGAGCCACTGTGGAACTGAGCTGTGGTAAGAAGATACTGGAAACAAGTGTTTCCGCAGTGTTCCAAGGGTGAAGGTGACTATCACAATTACTATCAAAATGTTGTCCTGCGGGGGACCTAGTTTTTCTGTTCTTTTTCTGCATTACTGCTTTGAACTGGGAGCGATTATTGTCAATTGGCCCATGGCACACGGCCCACCATCCAGTTTGGAGGGGATACCTGGCCAGGCCCTATCCCCACAGATAAGCCAAATCCCTCTGGGAAACAGAATTGGAAGTTTGTTAAGGTGATCATCATATGGTTCCTCATACAAGATGAGATGTGTCTGACGACACCAAAAGGTTACATTACTGTAGACTGGGTGGTACGGGGTAACGTTAAGGGGAGGGCCATTGTCCCCCTTGAAGTGGAAGTAATAACAGGTGTCCATGGTCAGTGAGCCTAGGATTTCTAGCTTTTCTAGGTCAGATTGGTCTACTTTGAAATTGTCAATGTACGTCTGATGTCTGGGAGGAGGGGTCGGGGACAAATGGTGATGTCATATGGCCAATACTTGTCGAAAGTGACATTGTCAAAACTGTCTGGGAAAGGTACTCCCACTAAACAAGTAGAGAAAGGTTTGTCCGGGCTTGTATTGGACAGGCAAATGGTGTCGGAGCCTGCAGATTTGGCCAAAGAGACCCATACATTCGTTTTTGGCTGTGCTACAGGTAAAGCCTTATTACCACACTTAAAGTGAAGACAAGCAAGTAACATGCAAGTACATAAGTAATTCATTTTGCTGGTAAGCCGTGCTTAGCGAGCTGCCTTCTGATATGGGCGTCAGGAAGCGCAGTCCTCAGCTTCGTCTTGCAGGATTGCTGACTGATGTGGAGAATTCCACAGGCTTCTGTGCACAGTATGGATACACAGTCTTACAGAGGTCCACTCGAACTCTTCACCTGCAAAAACACATGAGAATCCTTTTCTTGTTCTGCATTACCATACTTTTATTCATCCCTGCAACTTAGGCAGTATGCGGATAACAATTGTGTCTTTTTCACAGCCTCACACATTCTTATAGCTCTTCTCATGGACCACTAGAGAAGCATAAGGACTAGCACGTTATGATCCCCAGACACGGCCTCTGGATCTTCCTCAGCAAATAAATATAATCTCGTGCAAAAGCATGAGGGGAATCATCATAACATTGAGCGCAAAGCAGATTCCCTCCCTCTAACTCAGAGCTCGACCTAGCAAATAGCAGCTTGCAAAGTCCACATATCAAGGTAAGCATGAGAGCGTTTGAGCACTTTGGGCACCGCCGACGTGCCACCATTTCAATGTGCTCATTTCGCTCCCACTGCCACAGCAATTCCTGACGAAAGAAAAGATGGAATGTTATCTCGGCTGGCTCGATGGCATGGAACCCAGGAATTCGACTGTAGCGATCTAGTTGTTCGATGGTGCTGAAGAGGGCTGCTGACAATTGTTGCTGTTGTTGTCCCTCCTCGGGGTCTCGGGACATGCCGGGCGTGTCCATTTGCTAGGCACCCAAAGCGGTCCGTGATCTGTGGAGATACAACTATATCCTCTGCCAATAAATAGTAACGGACTAGGGCCTTCCCACTGCCCAGTGTATGGGTTCCTATAGCGTAGCTGCACTCCGGGAGTTACCTGTGTGCGAACATCACTATTGTGAATAGCTACAGGAGGCTGTTCTTGTCCCCCTGCTACACTAAGAAAGTTGAGGGTGAACAGAACTTGTTGCAATCTAACTGTGGGGTCATTTTCATCAGGCCGCTTCTGTTTTACAAGGTACTCTTTCAGAGTACGATGTGCCCTTTCTATTACGGCCTGCCCTGTGGGCTCATGTGGAATGCCTGTAGTATGTTTCACCCCCCACTTCTGCAGAAACCTCCTGACTTTCTGGCTACAGTAAGCGGGCCCATTATCTGTTTTTATCTCTTTTGGTACCCCCATGACCGCGAAACAAACCAATAGGTGCCTAATCACATGGATAACTTTTTCCCCAGCTTGCGCCGTTGCCCACAGCAGCCTGGAAAAGGTGTCTATGGTTACATGCACATATTTCAAGTGCCCAAACTCAGGCACATGCGTGACATCCATCTGCCATAACTCGCATACTGTTAGCCCCCTTGGGTTGACTCCTAAATCTAACTCTGTGCCATGCTGGCTGCATTGGGAACAAGCTCGAACGATCCCTTGGCATTGTTCCAGGTGAGCCCAAACTGCCATTTGAGGACTTTTGCTGCCTGGTGAAACATAGCGTGACTTTCCCGTGCAGCGCTAAAGGAGTCTGTGGGCGCGTGAAAAGCAGGGCTAACAACTGCATCAGCTTTAGCATTGCCCTCACCTAACCCCAATTCCATTTGATGGCTATGTACATGGATAATGCAACATGGTTCTTGCCTAATTCGGGTAGCCTGGTGAACCTGGAAAAATAATTGCCCTAATCTTTCATTTTTTGGTGTTCGAATGAGAGCTTCATCAATTCTCTGCACCACCCCCACAACATACTGCAAATCTGATATGACATTGATTGGCTCTGCAGCCCATCGGCCTAATGCCCAAGCCACAGCGGCTAATTCTAGTGTTTGCAAGGTGTCATTTGTCTGCTCCTGTATGACATGTGTGCTCCACCCGCCCTGTTCCTTCTTCCAGACACAGGTAGCTTTTTTGGATCGTTTCCCAGCATCTGTGAATACACTAAGTCCTTTGACGGGATGGAGTACCACTTTTGGGTGTTCTACCCAGGGTTGCATCATCACAAAGCGCAATCGGGGGTCTGCTGACCTCTCACTTCGGATGATGCCAGTAAATCCGAGCAAAGCAAGTAGGAGCAGTTCAGAGTACCTCAGCATCCAATCTAAGTCAGCTGTTTTTACCGGGATGCTGATATCTGCTGGTTCCCCCTGAGACCTCGACGCAGCGCTGTCTCCCTTTCCTGACTAGATGCCCAATTACCTCAGTCCGCTGCCAAATGCTTTTTGGGGCATTGTGGGTTGGAAAGAGCCACTCCAATATCCATATCTGACCAGTGTCTCCCCCTTTTTCTTTTGAAGGGGGCGGCCATTGAAGGAGGAGAGCAAAGGGATAGGTTGCATGGTTACAGACTAGCAGGCTAATTGGGAGGTCGTGGCGCCGACGGTCTGGAACAGACTGTAGGATGTGTGCACCTATCTTCCGGAGCTGCTCTTGGTGTTCTGCATTCCAGGGGATACGCGTGGTGGGATCAGTCCCTCGCAACAAAGCCATCAAGGGGTGGAGGTCTTGATTTGTCAGTCCCACTAAGTTGCGTACCCACTGTAATTCGCCTACCAACTTTTGCAAATCATTTAAAGTGTGGATCTGAGATGTCAACTCTACCTTCTGTGGAGCAACAGTCCTACTGTAAACAAGCCATCCCAGATATTTCCAAGGGGCCTGTCTCTGAACCTTCTCTGGTGCGATGACAAGACCCTTGTCACCCAAGGTGTTTTGTAGGATAGTTAACAGCTTATTTGAGAAGGGCTCGGGCTGACACAGCAGGATGTCGTCCATGAAATGGTAGATGATGGTCTGTGGCAGTTGCTTTCGCAGTGGCTGTAAGGCCCATGCCACATACAATTGACACATTGTAGGCGAATTCTTCATACCCTGGGGCAAGACCACCCACTCATATCTACTTGAGGGACGATCTTTGTTGATTGCTGATAAGGTGAAAGCAAACCTAACTGTATCTTGGGGCTGCAGAGGGATGGTGAAGAAACAGTCCTTCAAATCGATGACCAGGAGATGCCACTCTGCAGGCAACATTGTAGGTAGTGGCATGCCAGGTTGGAGGGCTCCCATCAAATGCATTTGGTCATTCACCTTTCGCAGGTCATGTAACAATCGCCACTTTCCTGATTTCTTGGGAATAACAAAAATTGGCGTGTTCCAGGGACTGATAGATCATTTGATATGTCCTGCTTTTAGTTGCTCTTCCACCAGCTGATGTGCAACTTGCAGCCGCTCTTTAGTTAATGGCCACTGCTCCACCCAAACAGGGGTGTCTGTTTCCCATTGAATCTTTGGGGTGGGCAGCTGCTTGGCAGTGGCCGAGACTAAAAATCCGTAGGGATGATGAGAGAAGCACCCAGTTGAGTCATGGTGTCCCAGTCAAGCAAGCCTTCCAGATCGCCTGGCAGGTCCATAACATAAGGGCGTGTGGTGACTGTTTGCCCTTCTGGCAAAATGAATTGAATGCTGTCAACGCTCTGCTTAGGTATTGAGCCACCACCTACTCCCTGCACAGCATCGACTGCAGGCTTTAAAGGCCACTCAGCTGGCCATGCTTGTTTACTGATGATTGTCACATCTGCTCCGGTATTGGCCATGACATGCACGGTGCATTGTTGGTGCTTGCACCTGAGCCGGACAGGAATGACGGGCTGTTGTTGCAGCTTCTGTACTAGCGACACAACCATAGTCCCTTTTGACCCGACACCTCTTGCTTCTCTCCTAGAGATGTGGCGGAAAATATCATTATCAACGGGGCACTTTTGATACAGGATTAGTTGTGCAATTTGAGTCCCTTTTGTTATGGTCAGGGGCGGAGTAAGTGTAAAAGCATAAACCACAGTTTCACTGGTAGAATCGGCATTAATAACTCCTGGTATAACTATAAGTCCTGCTGCACCAGATGATGCCTGCCCAAGGCACTGTCCTTTGCATGGTAAACAGGTCCTGTAATGCCGGTGGAGATTGTGTGTACAGAGGAGTCGAGGAGTGTAAAATCTACTGCTGCTGCCAGATCGATCCCCAAGCTGCCTCTTGTGACCGGGGGCTGGAGCTGCTGGAGAGTGTTGGGCCGGCTACTTGTGTCGTCGCACGCGGACCCTTCGCGCTGTTTTTCCAGTTTTTTGCAAACCTGCAGACAGCTCCTGCATGATTATCCTTTTGGCACCGGTCACACCACACTGTCGCATGACAGGCTTTGCGGTAGTGTCCTTTGGCGCCGCAGCGGTAGCAGATGTCAGATGCCTTTGTGGAATTCTTGGACCCCACCTTCTGCACGGCTGCTGCGATCATGTTGGTCGTGGGCTTCATTGCCTGCGCAACAGCTTGAGCGACAACCCGACCCTGAGCAGATTGGTCAGCTCAGTGTGCTAGTTCTAGCATTTCCCCTACTTTGACACCCTGGGGCAGAGTAGTTAGCAAGATTTTTGTCTTGCTATTTGCATTTTCAAAGGCAAGCAACTTTAGCATAAGTTGCTTGTTTTCATCATCTAAGTCCCCTCGAGTCTGCAAAGCCTGTGCCAACCTATCGACAAAGTGAGAATACGGTTCTAAAAGTCCTTGCTGAACATTGGTGAACCTAGGCAGGGGTTTTGCTTCAGGAACAGTGTAAAAGGTTTGTTGCGCTAGAAGGGCTGACAAATTGTACATTTCTCGGGGATAGCGCAGCTGTAGAGTCATGTTGGCAAACTGGTCGGTGCCTGTGAGCATTTCTACGGTAACTCCATTTAACGGATCACCGGGCTGCCGGGGACGCCGGGCCTCTAAGGTGGCTAAGCGTGTCCACTCACGGCTCCAGGCAATAAACTGCGACGGGGTGAGGAACAAACGCGCCAAATTTTGACAGTCCAATGGGGAGTTAATGTCTGCCGAAAAAATCCAATCTAAGGCGGCACGACCGTCCTCCAAATTAACACGGTTTTCCCTAATGGCTTTTTTGGCTTGTTGCAAAATTTTCCAATCATGTTGCTCATATGTAACTTCACCATTACGGACAATGACTGGACAGGCAAGATTGCCTGCGGGCAGCCAGTCCCCTTCCAGGATAGCATCTCGAATAATGCCAGACCAGCGGGTTAACAGCACGGGGGTTGTGCTAGGACCCTGGAGTCCCTCAGCTGGAACACAAGGCTGTGCCAGATAAGCGGGGGGAGGTGCGGTGGGCTCTGCGGGCAGCATAGGTTCATATTCTGAAGGCAGAGGAACGTTTTCTGGTTTGTGCGGCAGAGGTGGATACAGTTGTGGGTGACACGCTGATCCACTAAACTCTGCAACATTGTGCGGACTTTGGGGCGCTTCTAAAACCTCGGGCGCTTGTGCAGCGGGCGGCGGCAAGCGCGGAGAGGGCGGCAGGGACGGCTGTAACTCAGGGGGTGGCAGCAGCGGGAATGCCCCCGGTTGTACTTCCCCTGTCCCTACCTGGGCTTGTTTTAGCAGCTCACAAATATTACTATAGGTCTTGTCCATCATACCCTTTATCGGATCGCTAGCCCCATGCCTGAAAAGTGCTCCAGTGGCATGCGAAGGAGCTGTTGGAGAGACCGCTCCAAGAGTCTGCAATGCAGTGGCAGCAACTTTCGACTCCGCTTTCATCTCACGCAAGGCACCAATGATAGCACGCCAAGCAGCCCCGTGACCCTGCGCCTCTTTCGAGTCTTTCCCACTCGCGGAGATTGTGAGCTCCCAGAGTTTGTCTCCCACCTCCCTCCATTCTTCTGGGGAAAACAGCAAAGAGGGTGCCCTCAGGAAACCCCTATTACGAGCCCATTGAACGAGCTTCTCCATAGCTTTCTCTGATGGCTCCTCCCCTCACTTTGCGAGGATACTGAGGAGTAGTTTCTTTGCTGCGGCAAACTCTGCTTTCATGCTCGCAGCCAGGCAGGGGGAAGGTAGCGACCCTTCCTACCTCACTCCCTGGACACCATCTGACTCTCAGCCGGAGGTGAGCTCCTCTGCCGGCGCCTCCCGTCGACTCACGCTCTCGGTGTTCCATGTCGCACCGCTACCAAAAGCAAAGAGTTGTCCGCATCAAAGTGCTGAGAGTCCCTATTCGGGCGCCGTTTGTAGTGAGAGGGCGTTTTGGAGTCAAAGTCTCTTAGAGGTATAGTCAATGCTCAGTTTATTGGGCATCTGAGGGTTACATTTATAGTGCAAAGCAAGGGTTCACGCGCTTTGTGCTTACATATGATTGGCTTGTGGCTATTGTCCACGCGTCTATATGCTAGCAGCAATTGGTTTGTGTATACTGATCACGAGAATACATGATAACATAAGCTTGGCAAGCTGGCGTGGGACCCTGGCCTATAGTCAAAGCCACTTCCCGGACCCCCGGATGCTGGCATCCAAGCTGCCCATACTCCCTTCTTTTGATCTAACTTCTTATCAATGGTCCAAGGACACTACCTCCCAGCTGGTTTCCTTAATCACAGCTACAATTACAGCTACATTTGTCAGTGGCTGTGTCTCCGGTCACGTAGCCTCAGTCCATGTCTTCGTATCCCATGTCCATGTCTTCATAGTCGGTTCCCACAATAATGTTAGTCAGCCTGGCCCGGTATAGTATTTCGTGGCCTGTCCCTTCATAGAATCTACCAAAGCCCCCACCATATCCTCCATTAGGCTTCTTGCTTGGATTACTTTTTTCCCCCTCCTTTGAAGTCCCATCTCTCAGTCAAGTGGCAGACTGGCTATCAGATCTTTAGTAAATATCCATGCATAAGTGCATTGCATTAAAAAGTTTGTTCAGGGTAATGAAAGGATTCTTGCTGACTGCAGTGGGTTGAATCTGCATGATTTGGGAAAAGATCACAGAGAAAACATTGAACTGATCAGCACATCCTTTGTATTCAGTCTCTGTTTTCTCCAATAAAAATGAAATACATGCTTTGTAAAAGTTTAGATTTGCTAATTTTAATATTTTCTGCTGGCAGATAGGACTAGGAAGAAAAGTAAGGCAGGGCTAAGGTAGAATGGGCGTAAAGAAAAACTTTGATAACAACTTTAAAAACAATTAATTCAAAACAAAACTTTCAGACTACTCACTACTCTCCCCTCTCTCACAATTTCTTCTCTTTCTTAACAACAGCATACAGAAACACTTCAGTGAGTAACTAACTTGAATAATCTTTTTTAGCTTATTCCAGGGAGAGGAGCTTTTGCTTGTCTGATTATAGGGATTTTTTTTACAAGGAATAAAAACAGTTCTTGTGACTCAGGCAGGAACGGGGTGGGGATTCCAGCCTCGTTAACTGGCTGCTTCTAAGAGACCTCTGGGGAGTGCGTTAATCTGGGGGCGTGGCACATCTCTGGGGTGTGGCACATCTCTGGGGTGTGGCACATCTCTGGAAGCGTGGCACATCTCTGGAGGTGTGGCACATCTCTGGGGGTGTGGCACATCCCTGGGGACAAGGTGCCGCATTTTGCACGGCAGTTCGCGCAGGCAGGTCAAGCAGGCAGGGCTGTAGGTTTTTCTTGCTCGTAAGACTTGCTGTGTGTTGTCTACAATGTTTCTGTTGGCTGGTTGGTATTAGAGTTTCTGTTGGTAATGGTTTTCACACGATCAAAAACTGCGGTTAGTATAAGTGCGTGTAACCAAGTGGAACCCTCAGAAAAGGATGTGTCTGCACAGATCCATTCCTGCCCAGAGTGTTTGAGCTGATCAGTGGTTTCAGGGGGCATTGTGGAGAAAGCCTGCCTGTGGTGTGAACAGGTGAACGATCTCCTTTCACTGGTGGTTGAGTTTTGGGAGGGAGTTGAAAGACTGAGAAGTATCAGGGAAAGTGAAAGGGAAATAGACTGGTGGAGTTCAGCCCCTCCATCTTTGAGGAAGGTCCAACAAGAGCCAGAGGACTCCTGTGCCTCCCCCTGCCAGGCAACAGGAGGGCACCTGGTGGGTGAAGGGGAGTGGAAATGGGTCCCTGCTCAGGGAGGTAATAATAAAAATTCCTCCCACTCCCTAGCCAGGTGCCACTTCAGAATAGGTATGAGGCCCTGGATCTGGAGAGTCAGCCAGATGATTTAGAAGACAATTATCTGCCCAGTGAGCCTCCCCATCATGGTCCATCTGTCGGAGAGATCATCACCTCTTACATCAGAAGGAAAAGAAGGGTAGTAGTAGTGGGTGACTCCCTTCTGAGGGGAACAGAGGGTCCCACATGTGGACAGGACCCGTCCCACAGGGAGCTCTGCTGCCTCCCTGGGGCCAAGGTAAGGGACATCACTGAGAGACTCTGTGGGCTGATCCAGCCCTCTGATTATTACTCACTGCTTATACTGCAGGCTGGCAGTGATGAGATTGAAAAGAGGAGTGTCAGGGCAATTAAATGGGACTTTAGGGCACTGAGTCAAGTGGTTGATAGGAGAGGGGCACAGGTAATCTTTTCCTCAGTCCCCTTGGTGGCTGAGATAAATGGTGAAAGGAATAGGAGAACTCACATCATTAACAAGTGGCTCAAGGGTTGGTGTCATCAGCAAAATTTCAGATTTTTTTATCTTGGGGCAACTTTTATGGCACCTGCCCTGGTGGAACCAGATGGGATCCATCTCTCAGTGAAGGGCAAAAGGATTTCAGCTCATGAACTGGCAGAACCTTATTGAGAGGGCTTTAAACTAGGTTTGAAGGGGGAAGGGGGTACAGCTGGGCTGTCTGGAAGCAGGCCCGAGGGTGGTAAGCTGATCTAGGGGTGAAATCAGTAGCCCAGCTGAGGTGCATGTACGCCAATGAACACAGCAGGAGTAATAAACAAGAAGGGCTGGAGGCCATGGGGCCACAGCAGAGCTGTGATGTCATTGCTGTCACAGAAACGTGGTGGGATGATTCACACAGCTGGAGCACTGCACTGGATGGCTACAAGCTCTTCAGAAGAGACAGGAAAGGGAGAAGAGGTGGAGGGGTGGCCCTTTATATTAGGGAGGCTTTTGATGCCATAGCTATTGAAATGAATGACAATGAAGTTGAATGCCTGTGAGTAAGAATTAAGGGCAAGGCCAACAAGGCTGACATCCTGCTGGGAGTCTGCTATTGTGCACCCAACCAGGAGGAAGATCTGGAAAACTTATTCTGTAAGCAGCGAGATAATGTTTCAGGATCATCAGCCCTTTTTCTTGTAGGTGACTTCAACCTGCCACACATCTGCTGGGAACGTAATACAGCTGAAAAGTGGCAGTCCAGGAAGTTCTTAGAGTGTGTGGAGGACAATTTTTTGTTGCAGCTGGTGGGTGAGCCCACCAGGGGAGGGACTATGTTAGACCTGTTGTTTGCAAATAGAGATGGGCTGGTGGGAGATGTGGTGGTTGGAGGCTGCTTAGGGCACAGTGATCATGAAATTACAGAGTTCTTGATATTTGGTGAAATGAGGAGAAATATCAATAAGACTTTTACACTGTACTTCTGGAGGGCAGACTTTGGCCTATTTAGGAGACTTATTCAGAGAGTTCCTTGGGAAGCAGCCCTTAAAAACAAAGGAGTCCTGGAAAGGTGGGAGTACTTCAAAACAGAGATCTTGAGGGCACAGGAACAAACTGTCTCTCTGTGCCAAAAGGCAAGTCGACAAGGAAAACATCCAGCCTGGATGGGCAAGGAGGTTTTGAAGAAACTTAGGAATAAAAAGAGGATGTATCATCTTTGGAAGGAGGGCCAGGTCTCTCAAGGAGTATTTAAGGAGGTTGCTAGGGTATGTAGGAAAAAATGAGGGAGCCCAAAGCTCTGAACTACAAATGGCGACTTCTGTACCAGATAATAAAATGTGTTTTTACAAATATATTAATGGCAAAAGAAGAATAAGACATTTGTTCTGTGTTGGGTAAGGGAAAGAACTTAGTAACTGCAGATGAGGAGAAGGCAGAAGTGCTCAATGCCTTCTTTGCCTCAGTGTTTAGTGGGAAGACAGCTTGTCCTCAGGACAGCTGTCCTCCTGGGATGGTAGATGGTGTCAGGGAGCAGAACAGTCCCCCTGTTATCCAGGAGGAGGCACTCAGGGAACTGCTCAGCAGCTTAGGCGTTCATGAATCTATGGGACCAGATGGGATCCATCCCAGGGTGATGAGGGAGCTGCCAGATGAGCTTGAAAAGCTTCTCTGCATCATTTACCAGCAGTCCTGGCTCACTGCTGAGGTTCCAGATGACTGGAAGCTGGCCAATGTCACACCCAATCATAAAAAAGGTGGGAAGGAGGATCCTGGTAACTATAGACCAGTTAGCCTGACCTCAGTACCTGGTAAGGTTATGGAACAGTTTATAGTGAGTGCCATCACACAGCACTTACAGGATGGCCAGGGTATCAGACCCAGCCAGCACGGGTTTAGGAGGGGTGGATCATGTTTGACCAACCTGATCTCCTTTTATGACCAAGGGACCCGCCTGGTGAATGAAGGAAAGGCTATGGATGTTGTGTACCTGGACTTCAGCAAGGCCTTTGACACTGTCTCCCACAGCATTCCCTGGAAAAGCTGTCAGCCTGTGGCTAGGGCAGGAGCACTCTTTGCTGGGTTAAGAACTGGCTGGATGGTCAGGCCCAGAGAGTGGTGGTGAATGGTGCTGCATCCAGCTGGGAATCTGTCACCAGTGGTGTCCCTCAGGGGTCTGTGCTGGGGCCAGTCCTGTTCAGTATTTTCATTGACGACATGGATGAGGGTACTGAGTCCTTCATTAATAATTTTGCAGATGACACTAAGCTGGGAGCTTGTGTCAATCTATTGGAATGTAGGAGGGCTCTGCAGAGAGACCTGGAATTGTTGGATGGATGGACAGAGTCCAATGGGATGAAGTTTAATAAGTCTAAGTTTTGAGTCCTGTATTTTGGCCACAATAACCCCCTGCAGTGTTATAAGCTGGGCATGGTGTGGCTGGACAGTGCCCAGGCAGAAAGGGACCTGGGGGTGCTGGTCAACAGCAGGATGGACATGAGCCAGCAGTGTGCCCTGGTGGCCAAGAAGGCCAATGGCATCCTGGCCTGTGTCAGGAATAGTGTGGCCAGCAGGAGCAGGGAGGTCATTCTTCCCCTCTACTCAGCACTGGTGAGGCCACACCTTGAGTGCTGTGTCCAGTTCTGGCCCCTCAGTTCAGGGAGGACATGGAGACGCTTGAGCACGTCCAGAAGAGGCAACGAGGCTGGGGAAGGGGCTGGGAACACAAACCCTGTGAGGAACGGCTGAGGGAGCTGGGCTTGTTCAGCCTGGAGAAAAGGAGACTCAGGGGTGACCTTATCACTCTCTACAGCTCCCTGAAAGGTGGCTGTGGTCAGGTGGGGTTGGTCTCTTTCTCCAGGCAGCACTGACAGAACCAGAGGACACAGTCTCAAACTGTGCCCGGGGAGATACAGGTTGGATATTAGGAAAAGTTTTTCACTGGAAAAATTGATAAAGTACTGGAATGGTCTGCCCAGGGAGGTGGTGGAGTCACCATCCCTGGATGTGTTTAAACAAAGATTGGATGTGGCACTTGGTGCCAGAGTGAAGTTGAGATGTTAGGGCATGGGTTGGACTTGATGGTCTTGAAGGTCTCTTCCAACCCAGTCATTCTGTGAATTCTGTGAATAAGGACAATTCCCATTAAATTCTCAAATAACATCTGGCAACCCAGTATTTCTAGGAGGACTCCTAAAACTTTTTACCAAATATGTTGCCAGGTCTGCTGGGGAAAGCATTAATACCCATTGTACAAAACCAATTGTTCACTGAGGCTTGACCTTGATTTTGTTCAAAATACAAGCCTGCCCTTCCCCTTACCTGGTTCTAAGCAACACAAAATCAAATACCAGATCAGTCTAAGAAATCTCCTGACACTGTTCTAACAGAATTTTCTTCTTTTAGAAATACCATCGATTTACTGGGATCTCTGTTACATGGCATAGTTATTTTTACATAACAATTCTTTGCTTTGCTTTTACCAGACCCCTCTAAGATTTCAGTGACATGAAATGGCAAACAGGCAAGTCCAAATATGCCCATGCTCTGTGGGTTGCTGTTGTTTTATACAGGTACAAACTCTGATTCACAGGTTTCCTGGTATCTTGGCATCCAGTACATACCACATGTGATCTACATTTCTCTGCTGCAGTCTGACAATGAAAAGTTGGAGTGGTGCCCCAGCAAGCCCCTGGCTCAGCCCCTGCTGCTCCCTTCTCACACACCCAAGAACAGGCTGGATCTCCAACAAGCAGCTGCTCAGGGATGGAAATAAGGACAAAGAAATGTGTACCCAGGACCTCAATGCTGGTAGTTTGTGCAAAATAATCCAGGCATCTTGTTTTTCCACTTGCAGTGCTGCCCTCGATACAGATCTGGTGAAAAACAGAGTCACTTTGAGACCCACAGTGGGCAGAGCAGTGTGACAGAAATGCACCCTGCCCATTCCAGCATGCCAGCTCCCTACACTGGGAAGAGATTATTTCATGGGAAGGCACTGGGGATCCATTTGGATGTTGTCATTCTCCCAGACCACCACTCTTCCCCTCCCTGCTACCCCCACAGCCAGCCCCTGCCCTGCTTCCAGCTTCCTTCCCCTTCCCAGGAGCCCAGGGCTTCCAGAGGGTCACCTGCTGCTCCTCACTCTGCCACAACGCACCTCACAGACCTGACTCCCAACCTAAAACAAGTGCCAGCTGAAGTAATCATTTCAGCATCCATTATATAGATCACTTAAATCTGAAGAGGGATCATGCTTTTATTTTCAGAACACTTAACAACTAAAAGAATTCTTTTTCAACTGTCTTTAAAAAACCTTCTAGCCCAGGGGGGTTATATAAGGCAATGGCAAGGCTACACATGCAACACTGAACCCAAACTGCCACCTGTCCTGACAGAAGCCCTCACAATTTTTGCATAGATCCCTCACAATTCTATTACAATTTTTCAGCGGAGCCTTGCACAGAGTATGACCCAGTGACAGACCTACCACTACACACTGACACAGCTGTGGCCTATGGTTACCAGTACACACACACTCAAATTAGAATGGAATTACAATAAAAGAGGCTACACCTTCCACTTTGTTTTCTGAACAAAATGCAAATACTTACAATTCTCTTTCTAGCATTTTTTAAAATCAGATGCTTATTTAGAATGGAAATAAACAACAGTTAAAAACAAAGCGGTCCTCATAAGTAAGTTATACTGAGCCTTTTAATGTGAGACCCTCCAGGACATTTTTTGGTTCCCTATGGCTTGATATGACTATGTTTGAAATTATCAACCTTCAAGGTTTTAGGTAATTATTGGGTTAAGTAACAGACACATTGTGGCACTGACACAGGATTTAGCTGAAGTTCTCCACTGTCCCCAACACTGCCCAGAGTCCAACAAATGCTCACACTTTCACCAGATTGTTCCTACATCTGTGGCTCCTCAGTGGGTTTGCACTGGGGAAAAATGAATTTGGGAAAGACCAGCTGGAGGAGCACTCACAGCCCGGCGGAATAAGGGTGAAGATTACAGAGCAACTTCCAAACAAGCACCTTACACCTCTAACTGTGGTAAAAAACCTGTCCAAGCCCAAGCTGAGTTTACAAGACCCTGCACCAGCCAGGCACGGCAGGAAGGCAGGGACGGGCACAGCGGTGACGCCCGGTCAGAGCTCCGGTCTGACCCTGCTCCTGCTCCCCCGGAGCCACTCCCAGGTCTGACCCCATTCCAGGGTCTGATCCCGCTCCCAGGTCTGCCGCAGCTCCTGCTCCCCCAGAGCCGCTCCAGTGCATCCCAAGGGCCCGCATAGAATCAAAGCCGGACCCAGGGGCGGCTGCCCGGCCCATCCCATCCCGTCCCATCCCATCCCTGTGGTTCCGCCCCGCACTCAGGGCCGGCAGCGGCGCGGGGCGGGCCCGCTGAGAGGCCGAGGCCGGGGCCGGCACTGCCCCCGCCCCGCCGGGCCCGAGCCCGGGCCGCGCCCGCCGCCGCACGGCCCAGCCCCGCTGCCGCCCGGAGCCGCGCCGGACCCCGCTCCCGCCCGCCCCGGCCCTGCCGCCGCCGCACCATCACTTTCTCCCCCCGGAGCTCTGAGGCGGGGCTGGTTCAGCACCAGCAGTGGCCCCGCCATCACCTGTGTCATCGGCGCCAGCATCTCCCCGGCTCCCGGGGCCGTCCCGGGGTCCCGGCCCCGCCGCGCACCGCCAGGGCCGCCCGGCCGCCATGGCGCGGCTGGAGGTGGACCGGGCCTTCCTCCGCTCGCCGCGGGGCTCGCTGAAGATCTCCCGCACGGTACGGCCGGGGGCGGCCCTGGGGCCCGCGGGCAAGGCCCGAGCCGGTGCTGACCCCCGGCCCCTCCTGTCCCGCAGCTGGTGGCGCTGGCCGCCCTCTTCTGCTTCGTGGCCGCGGGGTCCCACGAGGCCTACGCGGCGCTGGCCGGCATGGAGGCGGGGATCACCGTCCTGTTCCTGCTGCTCTACCTGCTGAGGCTCGACGCGCGGATTCGGGGCCTCTCCTGGCCGCTGGCTGTGAGTACCCGTGAGCTCCGAGTACCGGGGTGCTCTGGCTGTGAGTACTGATGGCTGTGAGTAGCGATGTCCCCTGGCCGTGAATATTGACTGATTCTGGCTATGGGTACCAGTGTCCCCTGTCTCTGTGTATTGATGTCCCCTGGCCGTGAGTATTGATGTCCCCTGGCTATCAGTACCAATGTCCTCTGACCATGAGTACCAATGTCCCCTGGTTGTGGTCCTGCTGTCCCCTGGCTGTTGTGGCCGCTGGGTAAACAGGAAGGATCACCTGTCCCAGGGGACATTGTCAGCTGGCTCAGTGATTGTTTCTGTACATGTGAGTCAAGCCCCAGTGTTCTGTGGAGGTTGAGGCAGTTTTTCCTAATGGAGCGTTCTGTTCCATCAGTTCCTGGATGGCTGTGCTGGATCCGATAACAGCCCCTCCCAGCACGGGCACTGTTTGCCTTGCTGGTGTAACACCTTCACATCACAAATTAGTCACACCCTTTCACTCAAATGCTAACAAGTTCTCCTCTTACCTCACTTTTGTACGTGTATTTGCTGCTTCAGTCTATGAAGTGTAGCGAAGTTGCAAAAATTTGACATAAAAACAAGAGAAGAAAGGTAAAATGAAGAAATTTTACTAGAAACACTCTTCTTACCATCAGACCACTGGGTGTCAGTGTCCTCTCACATGGATATTGCTGTAACTGTTTTCATGGCAATGCAGCCGTTTTTAACCATTCCTTCTGTGTTGGGAACTCTCCACGTTCTCCTTCAGGCCTGTATTTCAGAATAAATATTTTGCTTCCACTGGCTGTTTCAGGATGTTTTGAACTCGGTGATTGCAGCGTTGTTCCTCCTCGTTGTGTCCTTGTTCGCAATAATAATCAAGACCAACAAAGGGACATTGGCTGGAGGAGTAAGTAGGAACATTGTTAATGAATTTCAGTTCTTACAGTGCAGTGATTTGAACCTCTTGGTACTCACGTTGTGGTAGGGCCATGCAAACTGTCTTGGAAGAACACTCTCAGCAGTAGCAAACATGACACATTCAGTGTATCTCACTAAAAGAAAATAACCCTCACATCACTGGTTATTTAAAGATGATGCAGCACTTGGGAATTACTGCAGAGAAGTACTGAAACACTGAAAATTAGTTCTAGAGTTTTGAAGTAATCT
This sequence comes from Catharus ustulatus, assembly GCF_009819885.2. Classification (NCBI taxonomy): domain Eukaryota; kingdom Metazoa; phylum Chordata; class Aves; order Passeriformes; family Turdidae; genus Catharus; species Catharus ustulatus. The sequence continues at coordinate 166,676 of NW_024879543.1, forward strand.
ACATTTGCTAGCATAGCTTGAAATCCTAGGTGGGAGAAACCCTAGCTCTTTTAGGACTGTCCAGTTTAGTTACAGTACTTGAGGAAAAAATGTCAAGAGTCCTGCTAAAAAGAGTTGAAACTTTAACAGACACACTGGCACCTCCCTCGTGGCATGTACATTGTTTTTTCTGACACAAACTGAGGAATTATGTCAGTTGAAAAGAGGTTTTGTTCATACTATGATTTGTAAGAATTTTGTGTTCTTAAGATCAAACCAGTTAAATACTTTGAGTAACTGATTTTTAATTCAGGCTAATTCCAAGAAAATAAAATCAAATTAATTCTCTCAAAAATACAAAAATTGCTCTAGTGCCTCACCCATTAGATGTGTTGATGATTAAGATAGGAGTTCACCTAAGTCCCTTGTCCCCTTGGGAGCATGGCTCAGCCTCAAACAGAGGTAAGGTGGGAGCTGGGACACTCTCTGGAGTGAGGAAGGGTCTTGTGGCAGCCTGGAGAGCCTGTGCACATTGGCAGGGAACAGTTGTGCCCTGCAGGTGCCCCCTGCCATGAGCTGTGCTGCTGGCAGTGCCCCGTGGAGCTGTAGGGCAGCTGAGCTGTGGGGCAGGGAGAGGAGCAGGAGGCTGCATGTGCAGCTGAGCCATTGCTGAAAGCACAGGGCTCTGGGCTCCCTGCTGTCCCAGGGCAGCCCAGGGGCCAGGGTGTTCCCTGGGAGCTCTGTGCAAGGGGTCAGGGTGTGCCCCTGGGCTGCCTCAAGGGGCTGCTGGTAAGGGCATGTTTGCCTGTGCGGCTATTGAGAAGGTTCCAGGAAATGTGTCCCACGGCATATGGAGCTTCAGATGCTTTAGGTTTGTTTTGTGGCCTCAGTTACATTTTGTGTGTCCATTTTGCAGACCTGGCTGACTGCAGTGTTCCCAAGCAGGTTACCTTGGGATCAGTAGCTTCCCTGCCAGCTTCCCACATTCCCTTTATTTGCAATTCCTTGTCTCTCAACCAGAATTGCCCTCCTTCCTCAAAGCCCATACCTTACTCTCATTTCTTATGAAGCTGGCCATTCTACATGGGCAAAAAATACTGATTTACAGCACTGATTTTTTTCTACTTTGCTGCCACTTGTAATTAACCTCTGCAAAGCTTAAAAGGTGTTGTATAGAATGACTGAACAGCTCTGTTGGAGAGTATTTCAGAATGAGCTACATTGTCTTGCTTGCATTAAGAAAATGAGCCTTTACTCAAGCTGGCCCAAAAGTGGCCCAAGCTCATCCAGTTTGGAATGAAAATCCTTGAGGAAAATTAATTACCTAGTGCCAAGAAAACAATTTACGCTTGGGTCGCTCCTGCAATCCTAAACTTTTCTTTTTATGTCCTCTAAAATATTCCACCAAAGAGAAGAAAAATGTTCATCTAAATGTATACAGGTAATAGAGCCCAGGACTTCTTTTAGGAACAGGAAAGAAGATGTTGACAAAAATCAGCATAAGGGCAGATAAGGATCTCTGTCAAGAGCAATCTCCATCTCTGCCCTTCTCTGTCAAACACCGAGGCTCTCCAGCTTCCGAGGGCCGAGGCCTTCATCATGCAGCAGGTTTCAGTCTGCTGGCCAGCACAGCAATGCCATGTCTGCTGCCAGTAGCCCATCCCCTGGGAGAGGGTCTAGGCATATGTACCTTGCTGCTCTCATGCACCATCTCTGTGTCTTACGAGAGCTGTGCAGTCTGGAACCTGTCTTTCCTGTTGCCCAGCATGACGTTTTTGGGGCCTTGATGTCTGCCAGAGATTGACACAAACCTTTGCTCCCAGTGCCAGGCCTCCCAGTGAGCCAGGCCAAGGAGACGGATCATCCCACCAGTTCTGGTCTTACGAGTGACAAAGACCTGAGGGACAGCTTTGGAAAGGTAAGGGATAAGGACAGGGATGAGCAGACTTCCTTTGCAGTGGCTGTTTAGTGCTTGGCCCAAAATGTGCCTGAAAATCAGTCTTCCACTCTTGGGGCATGGGGATTCTCTTGGGAATATATTTGACAGCTACGGCACAATTGCTTGCCTGTTTCCAGTTGTGCCAAAGTCACTGGTTTGCAGATGGTGCTAAGGTCAGGCCTGAAGCATTCTTTATGTGCAAAGGCCATTTTAGAGAAGGTCTGAAGGGCAGAGCAAGCTACACACCAGTGAATGTGGGCAAAGGGCACCCTGTGAAGCAAAGATTCTAGTGTTGACTATAAGCAAAGCTGCAAAATAAAATGGGAGTATTTCATTTTTCCTGGTTCCCTTTCTGGTTGTATCTCACAGCCCTCTCATTCTCAAATTTTCTGCTCATTGATATCAGTGTTTCTGCAACTTGGTTTTGCATGACTCCTCCTTTTGGTCTCCTGGTCTCAGAGACCAAGGCATTCAGAGTCCTTCACAGCTATATCCTTCAGAAGCCAGGAATTGAGAAACAGCTGCAATTCCTGGCCATGAGTGTTAAGCAACAGCTAATTACCCCTCTTTGCTCCATATTCCACATGGTTTTTATTCTCCTGCCATGGCCTGTAGGAACTGAACTGCGTGCTCACTGGTCATGGGAGCTCTTCATTTGTCTTGGAGCATTCCTATGACTTTCATGCTCCAAGCAGGGCTTCCTGTCCTAGGCTGCAGTTGGAGCAGTGTAAGGTTGTGGCACTGAAGTGTTCCACCTCCCTGTGTGTAATTGCCAAGGTGAGGATGGGAGACATTCTCCTGAAACTATTGGAATGTATATGGAGCTGGATTAAAGTCTATGGGCTCTGTGCTCCTGATGAGATGTTGTGCCACGTTTGTGTGTCTCTGCTTACAGTCTGTGATGTATTTCCATTGCAGCTAGATCTGTGCTGCTTTGTGCAAGGTGGCTGAAGAGAACTTAGAGCCGAAGGACGTGGAGTTTTTTCAGAATGAGATGAAGAAAGGGAGAGAAGAGCAAACATCCTTGCAGCTGCCTCCACAGACAGTTGAGCCCAGGGATGCAGCTGAAGCAAGTCAGTGGTGGCTACACTTGAGGTCCTTTTTGACCCCTTGCTTGCCCTTTGCACAGTGCTGCAATCAGACTGGGCAGCTGTTCTGCTTGCATGTGAGTGGAAGCTTGCATAGGATTGATTTCCATTCCCCAAAGAAAAATCCAGAGGCATGAAGTGTTGTGCCCATGGCCTCACTGCGTCAGTAACAGAATGTCAGCTTTCCACCTTCACCTGTAAAATCACTCACAGTAAAAAATTCTGTCTTGCAAAGTCCACTGGGGCTTCAGAGTCTCTCCTGGAGAGCAGCTTCCAGGGAAAGTGAGTCCAGAAGAATGCTTTTAAACCCACGTGCAAACTGGAAGAAACCAAATTCAACTCCTTCTAATGAAAACACCAGAGATCCTTCTCTCACCACTCCCTGCCAAGGAGCTGGGGCTGCAGAGCTGTGCTGAAGCCCCGAGGCAGTGCTGCTGTTGTAGCTCCAGGAGCAAGCAGCATTCCTGAGTGAATCCTGGCTGAGGGGCTCTGGCTGCAGTGCTGTGTGTGCTGCCCCGAGGGCAGCAGCAGGGACCTTCAGGGGCAGCACTCAGCCCAAGGGCATCACGCAGGGTTATCTGCACTTTCTTTTGGGAACTTCCCCAGCCAGCCTCTGAAACAGGCAAACAAAAGCAAAGCAATACTGGGTTTTCCTTGTTTCTTAGGGGAAGCATTACTGCAGTTTGGTTGTAAACTAGAAGAGGGTAGATTTAGATTAGATATTAGGGACAATTTTTTATAATGAAGGAGATGAAATGCTGAAAGGGAGTGCCTATGGAAACTGTTGTTGATCCATCCTTGAAGGTGTTCAAGGCCAGTTTACATGGGGCTCTGAGGAACCTGATCTTGATGAAAATGTCCCTGTTTCCAGGGGTGGGACCAGATGCTGGTTAAAGGGGCCTTCCGACCCGAACTCTTCTAGGATTCAGTGATTCTGTGATCCTTGTCCCGTGTTAGTGTGCCAGTGTTCTACCTGAAGTTCTTTGGGGTAACAAAGAGATTGGACCCAGCTCCAGCAAGTTTTCTGGTCCATTCCATCATCACCATATCCAGCACCCTCCACTTACAAGCTCTTCTTTGCTCCCTGCAGGCTTTACCCAACCACCTGTCAATGGCACAGCTTCCAGTGTGCAGAGAAAACAGCCTGGTAATGCCTTGAGGAAGAAGGTCTTGAGGAAGCAGGACAAGGTGCCCAGTATGCCCATGGTCCATGAGGAAGACAGAGTCCCATGCAACTCCTCAGGTAAGCCTGCTCCATGGCAGCTTTTTCCCACATGAGCACAAGGAGCACAAACTGCCTCCTGCCTCAGCCAGCACAGCTGGGATCTTTGGTCCATAGCCTGTCCTGAGAATGAACAGCAAATCACCTTTGGAGTTACTCCAGCTTGGTAGTACTGCAGCAGTTGGTTCTTAGACATCCATTGGAAAGTTGAGCTGAATAAAGTAGTGGTAAAGGCCTAAGCTCTGCCTTTTGCCCATCCTGACAGTCCAAACTACAGTGCTGGTGGCAGGAGGCAGCTGTAACAGCAGGGATGAGCTGTGGGGCAGTGTGCCAGGGTGTGCTCACTGTGCACCTACGAGCACCACCACCATCAGTTGTCCACTCACCATCGGGGCCCTCTGCCTGTGCTGCTGTCCAGCTCTGCAGCCAGCTTTTCTGCTATCCCAGCAAGGGTTGTCTCTCATGGCACTCAGTGGCTCGGTGCTGCGGAGGGTTTCGGCGAGGGAAGAATGCAATCAAATCAGTATGATTGGTAAAGCATTGTTGAACTTTATTGCTCTTATCACTCATTATTATACCCTTGCTAAAAGCGTACAGCATACTTGCTATTATTTCATTGGCTCATCATGTATTCAGCAGGTACATGATTGGCTAAAGCAAGGCAAGCAACAGAGGGTTCCTTTTTTAACATGCTTAGAAGGCATTCCCTCAACCACAATGATTAAGACACCTTCTCTCAACCACAAGTTCCTCACCTTCATCCTGTGTCTGGCTTGCAGCTGTCTCAGAGGCAAGCTGACCTTGCAACATATATATATAAGTATATATAGACATATAAATGCTTATACTCAGCATTTATCCTCAGCCAGAAGACACTCTAATGAACTATGGCCCTGTTCTATCAACCATTCCCCAACACGGTGCCAGCATGCTGCTACTCTCAGAAGTGCCCAATGGCTCCTGGCTGCTGCCATCCCACGGCCTGCAATGCCAAGAGGGAACAAGCAGTGCCTCCTGTGTCACCACACCCAAATATAGTGGTCGTGTGTAGCAGATGACAGCCAGGAGGGGCTGCCTGGTGCTCCCAGGCTGTTTGCTGCCTGCAGGGAATGCACAGCAGATAGTCCCTAGTGGCTCTTGTCTCTCCTTTGTGGGTAGCCTGCCTGTGCTATGATCCCAAGTAAGGTGAGGTAAGAAGGAGGGAGCTAGGAATGATCCTTGGAATGCTCTTTTCTAGTGATGCTACTTCCACATTCAGAATTGACCAGAACTGGCCTGACTGTGGCTCTCCATTCATTCACATGGAATCTAGATGTGTATGTCTACATAGTTCTGCAGTGGCATCACTGATATCAGTGACTGGGGTACATCAGTGACATCCAGATCACCTCCCGTCTGAATATTTTTGATGTTACAGTTCCCCCATAATTTGTGAGAACATGCAGGATAGCACAAAACCCCTACTGAGTCTAGAGCACTTTGTCCTGATTCTCTGCCATATTTATACTCCATCATTTTAGACATCTCTGATGTTTTCATCTATACATTAGAAAATGAGCTTTTGAGTGCAGGACATGAAATTTTTGATTGACACTGCTTTTGATGACAAATGGGTTTCATAAGAAATGCATTTATCATCTGATTTTTCTCATCCCTTGTAAAGTTTTTTCCTTACCAAAAAATCTCATTAGGGTATACCCAGTACAGTTGACTCTCAAGAGAGTGCGTCTGCCAAGAATTTGCATCTGTTTTGAATATTTTTATCCTCACTTTACAATGTGAGCAGAGGCACTGTCAGGTATGAAGGGCCAGGTCTGGCTGTTCCCTGGGAGTTGCTCCATGGGGATTCAGCCAGGCCCAGCAGGGCTGGGTTGTTCAGGCTTGGCTTGGCGCTGTTCTGAGGCAGCTGCAGGTCCTTCCTCAGGGAGTTGCAGAGTGCCTCAGTCCTCAGGAGGGAAATCAGGGCACTGGGACAAGAGAGGCCCCTGGGGGTTCCCTCCTGGGGCAGCCATTCCTGCTGCCCACCCTGTCTGGCAGGGAGTGGGAGCTCTGCGGCCTCAGGAACCTGCCGCTGGCTGTGCTGCCTGTGGCACTTGGGAGCTGGCAATTGCTGTGTGGGCAATGGTCAGGTTTAGCCTGGAGCTGAGCCCAGCTGGGGGGGCTGTGAGAAAGCAAGGAGCCCAAGGAGGCAGAGAGCAGGGCAGTGTGTGAGGCAGGGCCCGTGTGCAGCAATGGAAGCCTGGCTGGGAGCTGGGGCTGCAGGCCGCTCCATGGCGGGTGCCTTGCCCGGGGCTGCAGCGCTCAGGGCTCACCCTCTCCTCACAGTGACCTCGCAGACGGCCCCTGGTGCCGAGCGCCGAGAGGAGCTGCTCCGTGGGCATGGGCACAAGGACACAGCCTCTGCTGAGCCACAGCAGTCCTTGCTCCAGGCACTCTCCTTGCTCGACAGCGATGACTGGTAAGAAAGACCCCGGTCACTCTGTCTCTCTCTTTTAGCGTTAAGGGAGGTTAGAAGTGTATCTTGCTAGAGCCTCTGAGCCCTGACAGCCCAGAGGGCCAAAGGGCACTGGTGAAACCACTCCAGACAGTGGGAGGATAAAGATTTGAGAGCAGCCTTTTCTTGGCCTTGGTCTGCAGCTGTGCTCCAGCTGCAGCAGGTCTGTGCTGTTTGCTCGCTTTGCCTGCTGCTCCATGGAGCTGCAAAGGGAATCTTGATAAGAGGAGAGAAAGCTGTGGGAGGAGATGATTTGCTGGCTGAAGGCAGGAGCAGAATGGCAGCAGTTTTGAGTGTAGAGATTTGGGTGCCTTGGGGCTCAGTGGGACTGAGTAAGATTTCTCTCTGGTCCCACTGCTGACAGCAATGGCAGGTGACAGGGTCTCCCTGTGACCTCCTGCATATGAGTCCCAGAAGCAGCTCCAGGGAGTTCCTCTTTCTGAGAAGTGGACTGAGTTGTGCTTTCAAGTCCCTCAAACTGTCATTGCTTCTGAAGCACTCATGGCAGAAGAGAAGGAGAAAGAAATGAAACCCTTTAGGAATCTTGTACTTCTGGAACTCAACTTTTTCTTTCTCACTGCTTCATATGGGCCTGAGGTGTTTGGTTCAATATTCATCATGTGTTCCACAATTAAACACAGACAGAAGGGGGCACAGAGGTGATAACCCTACAAGTGTTAGGTGATATTGGTTGTCTTTTTGATGTCTGGGTTGGCATCCACTCAGTGGTGGATGCTTCATTCACACAAGAGTAAGGACTCCATTGACTGGAGTAAGCATGAAAAATCTGCCACAAGGCATCTCCTTGTGCAGTCACATTTGCTTTGCCCTTTCTCTTCTGTTTTCTCTTCCCCATTTCTGTTTGGTGCCCTGTGAGGTGCAGAGAGCTTCTGCAGGTGTGGGGGGTCTGGGTGACACTCAGAGGTGCCCATGGGATCGGTCTCCAGCCCTGTGCTGCACCTTCCTGTAGCTCCGGGCCTGCACAGAGCAAGTGCTGAGAGACAGAGTTGTTTGCACCTTTTCAACAACGTGTTGCTGTTATGGGGTATTGGTTTGTGTAGGGGATTTTGGGAAAAGCCAGACTTTCAACTGTTCTTGCTCAGGTGTGGAATCTTCTGGGACATCCTGCAGCTTTTTTGGGGGAATGTGGAAAGTGGACTGGGGTGGGTGACAGACAGGCCTAGACTGTAGAGTGGAAACTCAGCTCCAGAGTGCCAGTGCAGACCCTCACTGCTGAACTGCCTGCTGGGGCTGGCAAAGAGGGAAATTGCCCCAGTAACAGCCCAATGGGATTGTGTCTTAGGGACAGGTACAGGGAGGTGACAAGAAACAGCAGCATGGGCCAGTCTCACCACTTCTAGGAAGCACTGGCATAGGGACTTCATGTGCCAGACATTTTGGAAAGGCTGTCTTCTAAAACAGCCACAAATGAAGGCTCTGAAACCCCTCTGTTTGCCTCTCGGATTTGTGTATGCTTTTGACAGCCACAGCATCCTGTGGCAACGACTTCCACAATTTCATTAAGTACTCCTTGAAAAGCACCTCCCCCTATTTGACAGAGCTGCCAGCCTGGTCATTTCAGAGGGTGCTGCCTAGATCTTGGGTAGAGAGGAAAATCAATCTTTTCAGTACTTGCCTTTCAGGGAGAAGAAGGAGAAGGGACTCTTCAGCATCAAACACCTGGCTGAGTCCCATTCAGAAGTCCTGCTCTCTAGACTTCGTGACATTTGCTTGGCAGTTACCAGCGAGGTGAGAACATTGTTTTGGATTTTCCCATGTACTTCATGCACGGTGTAGAGTAGGTATGTGCTTTTGTATCTCCATGTGTACTCAGAGACTGCCTTCATTTCTGGTTTTAGACCTTCTGTTTCTAATGTCTGTCAGCTCTCTATAGGATCTGTGTGTCCATTTAGCTGTATTTACTGGCAGGTCGGGTATCTGACACTCATCTTTGAGTGAGCTGCCATTATACTGGAATGTGCAAATGCAGAAACAGATGCACTAATTATGTTATTTGCCAGAGTCCTAATCTCTGCCCAAACTGTAATGCAACACTGCAAATTAGTCTGTAGACCTGAGCCTGTGTTTTCTGTTTCCTGGCTGAGTGCTTCAACTGCTGGTGTTGCTTTTTTGAACAGGAGCACATGACTGATTATCCTTATGGCCTGTGCCTTTGTGGTTTGAAAGCTGCCCTTGCTTTTATTTGATTCTTTATTTTTGAAATAAAAGAACCTAAAATCAAAGCATTTGACATTAGAGAAGTGTTCAGTAGATCACTTTAGTGAAATTTATATTTTTCAGCCTTCAGTAAGCAGGTCTGAGGCCAGGAATTGGTGCCAGAGTAGGTGCCTTTCTGTGCTTGTGCTCTTCTGCTCTTATTGTGCTTTTATGTTCCTCTGGACACACTGGGACGTGTTGTCATTACCTGGGACTTTTGTCTAAGGCAACTGGTTTTCTTTCCAAGGTGATTCTTATGTTTCCCCTCATGACTTCCTCAGGTGACCAACCTGCAGTCAAAGGTGTCCTACTCAGCCATTGTCACTCTGGGAGAGTTTTTTGTGACCTTGAAGAAGGACATGGACTCTGAGGTGGATGAGGTGGCTCGGGTCCTTCTCCAGGTGCTGTGTAACTGCCCAGAGTTTGTTGAGAAAGCAGCCAGTCAGTCCCTGGGGATGATGGTGGAGAATGTGACTCCTGCACGAGCAATGACTGCTCTCCTGGACAGTGGAGTCGGGTAGGTTCTCCTTCTCTTAGTGATATTCTTCACCTTCTAGGGTGCAGGTGGGGGAAGGGATGAGAGAAAGAATGGGAATGGTGGGAGGGAAGGGTCCTGTATCCTGCATCTTCTGTCAGCTCAGTGACTGGCTTCTCCAATCCACCTCATTGCTCTCCTCTTGTCCCCTATTTCTGCCCTCCCTCAGCTTATGAGTTCTTAGAATCACAGTAGTGTAGACTATGGGGAGTTGGAAGGGGCTTATCAGGATCGTCGAGTCCAGCTCCTGGCCTTGCACAGGACACCCCAAGGGTCACAACATGTGCCTAAGAGTGTTGTCCTAATGCTTCTTGAACTCTGTCAGGCTTGGTGCTGTGACCACTGCCCAGGGGAGCCTGTTGCAGTGCCCAACCCCCCTTTGGGTGAAAAGCCTTTTCTGATATCCAGCTTAAACCTCCTCTGACTCAGCTTCCTGCTGCTTCCTGGAGTTCTCCCAGTCTGTCAGAGTTGCCTAGATGTGGTGAATGGTGAGGAAGTGAAAATGACTTCAAAGGTTAAGGATAGAGCCTTGTGCTTTTGTGGGAAGAGGGACAATTGCAGTTGCAGCTGTGAGCGCTCTTTGATATTTCACTGCCCTAATCACAGAGCCCCTGGGAAAAACCATACATCCTCATTATGCCGTTAACTTGAGAAATAAGGAGAGTACTTGCTGGGCCATGGAGCACATGAGGGAGAATGTGCTGGGTGTGGCACAGCCTGCACAGCAGGTGCAGCCCCTGCCAAAAGGAGTCTTGTGTGACTGTCCTGGCCTTTGAGCTGTACTTCCTATTGAAACTGATGTTTCATGTTAGCCTTGAGATGATGAATCACTTCACAGGCACCTTCAGAGGCCAAATGCTATGGAATAGCTGAGGCAAATGCTGTCTTAAGTGTTGGTGCTGGGCCTGATAATTGCCAAAAGACGGTCTCTAGAACAGGACAATCTGGCTAAAATGACTGCCAGCCTGTCCTCAGGTTTGGAATAGGGTAAAACATTCAGATGTTTCCCTTGCTTAGCCTCGCAGAAGAAACAGGCTCCATTGCTTTATATTCGGCAACTTCATGGCCCACAGCATGTTTTCCCTGCATTTGTTGTTGTTGTGGGTTGGCGAGTTTTAGAAATTTTTCCCATTATTATGTTAAGCTAGCCGGGATGGCTCTCCTATTAGCCGTTAAGAGCTGGAGACAAAGGACTAGCTGAAGCAAGCTGATGGCCCCATTAGGGAAAGGTGGAGTCCTGCTTTTGTTTTCGGCAAGTAAGAGGACACTGGGGGTAGGAGAACTCTTACAGCTCGCCGGCCGAACTCGAGGAGAGAGGTTCCTTTTCTCCTGTTGGGATCAGGCTTCTTGGATTTGGACTGCTAAAGCTTCCTGCTTCCTCTGAACAACTGGGAACTGGGACACCCACGGTGAGCAGAGCTCCTTCCTCACCCTTTTCTTCCACCTGGGGCGGTGAGGCCACCTGGCCCCCTCCCCTGCCCCTGCAGCAGCCGCGACTAAGAAGCCGCCCGCCCTGGTCCATCGGAGAGCCATCGGTGACTGAAAAAGGGACTGGGACTGAATTCCGTTCTGTTCTGTCACTGTTTTTTTTCTTTCGTATAGCTGATGCTGTTTTTGTTTGTCTTATAAATATATCAGTAAAGAACTGTTATTCCCAACCTATACCTTTTTTTTGTGCCTGCGAGTTCCTGAATTTCCTTTTCCTGGTAATACTGTCCCTTTAAACCGGGACAGATCTTGGCGCCCAACGTGGGGCACGAGGTTAAGAAATAACAGTTCTTCGGTTGCCTGAGATTGTTTTTTTTGTGTGTGTGCTAGCAACATGTGGTCCAGTTTAATCTGGTTTGGGCTGCACGTGTTCATACATGTATATCTCCCATTTGCAAACCCTTACATAAGCATGGGCCCTGTAACTAAGGCTACTGTGACTGTTATCGAACTTGCTTTATGGGTTGATAAGGTGAGGAATTCATGGATTTTTAACTTCCTTTGGACGGCGGGTACATGGATTCAGGGATACCACACACTAAATGCATGTTTTTGGGATTACTTTAATAATGGCACCTACTGTGAGGGAATAACACCAGGGGAAATTTTCTCCCAACCCCTCACCCAAATTTTTGGGTCTACCCCACCAGTTTTTGAAGGGTTCAGATTTCCTCTGAATGCTAATGATATCGTACAGTGGCTGGTGTTACTGATAGGCTTGTCCTATTTAACATTAAGAGATAACGGGGGATTGAGCTGGATAACAACTCTGATACCTACTCCAGGAAATAGGGGTGCTGCCACAGAGCCTGACCCTGCCCCAGAGACTAGGGATGCTGCCACAGAACCTGACCCTGCCCCAGAGACTAGGGATGCTGCCACAGAACCTGACCCTGCCCCAAAGACAAGGGATGCTGCCCCAGAGCCTGACCCTGCCCCACAGCCCATCTCAGAAAGAAACCACCCGGAGTGGGTGGGGCTTCTAGTGAAGCAGATGAGTGAGATGGGCCAGATGATGAAGGAGTACCTCTCCCAGCTGGTGAGAAGCCCTGCCATAAAGGGGGAGAATCCAGTGATGCTGTAGTGGAACCCATAGGTGTTACATCTGCCCAGGGTCCAGCTGAATTGCAAGGGCACTCACAGCCAGCAGCAGTCGCCCCTGTAGAAACTAGGAAGTCTAAAATGAAAGCAAGGCACCTAGACAAAGAGGACCAGAGAGGAGGGCCCTCACAACCAGCAGGGGAGCCAGAGGTTGAAATCATCACTGAGTCCCTGTCTTATGAAAATCTCCGCAATCTGCGGAAAGATATTGCACGACGGGGCCGGGAGGCTTTGACAACTTGGTTACTTCGGGTCTGGGACCTCATGGGTACAGGTGTGCACTTGGATGGTACAGAGGCAAGGAATTTGGGATCCTTGTCCCAGGACTCAGGTGTGGACCAAATATTCGTAAGGGAGCCAGGCCCACTTCCCCTCTGGGAGCGGCTTTTAATGAGTGTAAGAGAGAGGTTTGTCAACAAAGAAAGAATGCAGGAGTACCATAATAGAATGCATTGGAAAACCGTTGAGGAAGGGATTCAACAGCTGAGAGAGGTGGCGGTACTGGAGGTACTCTTTGGGAGGGATGGACAGCATGACAATGACCCTGACAAGGTCAGGTGCACAGGTCACATGCTGTGGAACCTGGCAAACCGAGGGCCATCTCAATACACCACCTTCATTGCAATGATTAATGCTGATGAGCACCGAGAAACAGTGAGCTCTGTTGCTAACAAGCTTAGGGATTTTCACAGTATGATGAATGGCGTAGTGCAGGCCCAGGTTTCTTCCGTGGTCCAGGAGATGAGGGGGATGAGGGAGGAGATGAAGGAGGTGAGGGGGATGAGAGGTGACATAAGTGAGATGAGGGAGGAGATCAGGAAGATCAAGGCAGCACCAGTGCGAGCCTCATACCCCAAGGTTACAGCCCCACGCCCCTCAGCTAGTGGAAGAGGGTACACCCCACGAGCTGACCTATGGTTTTTCCTGCGTGACCATGGGGAAGACATGGGAAAATGGGATGGGAAACCCACTTCTGTCTTGGCAGCACGGGTGCGTCAACTCAGGGAGGGAAATGCTAACCGAGGGAGCTACACTAAAGTGAAGGTAGCCTCAACCTCCCATGACCAAGGTGCTGGGCATTACAGAAGGGAGGATGATCTGTCAGACCCACTTGAAGGAACCTCCACTATGTATGTTCAGGAAAGGAATAATAGCCAGGGCTAGAGGGGCCCTGCCTCTAGCCAGGGAGAGGCACGGGATAACAGAGTCTATTGGATGGTGTGGGTCCGATGGCCTGGCACATCAGAACCACAAGAATACAGGGTATTAGTTGATACTGGTTCACAATGCACTCTAATACCATCAGAACATGTGGGGGAAGAGCGTGTTTCCATTGTTGGGGTGACGGGGGGATCACAGGAATTGTCTTTGCTGGAAGCTGAGGTGAGCCTGACAGGAGAGGGGTGGCAGAAACATCCGATTGTAACTGGCCCAGAGGCACCGCCCATTCTAGGCATAGATTTTCTCAGGAGTGGCTACTACAAAGACCCAAAGGGATACAGATGGGCTTTTGGAATAGCTGCTGTAGTGGCAGAGGGCATTAAGCAGTTGAACACCTTGCCTGGACTGTCAGAAAACCCATCTGCAGTGGGACTCCTGAAGGTGGAAGAGCAACAAGTGCCAATTGCCACCTCAACAGTGCACCGCCGGCAGTACCGGACGAATCGAGATGCTGTGATCCCCATCCACAAGATGATCCGTGAGCTGGAGAGCCAAGGGGTGGTCAGCAAAACCCACTCACCCTTCAACAGCCCCATCTGGCCCGTGCGCAAGTCTGATGGAGAATGGAGATTGACTGTGGACTATCGTGCGTTGAACGAAGTGACTCCACCGCTGAGCGCTGCCGTGCCGGACATGCTGGAGCTCCAGTACGAGTTGGAGTCCAAGGCAGCAGGGTGGTATGCCACCATTGACATTGCCAACGCATTTTTCTCCATTCCCCTGGCAGCAGAGTGCAGGCCTCAGTTTGCCTTTACATGGAGGGGCGTGCAGTACACCTGGAATCGTCTGCCCCAGGGGTGGAAACACAGCCCCACCATCTGTCATGGATTGATCCAGGCTGCACTGGAAAAGGGTGAGGCTCCAGAACACCTGCAATACATAGATGACATCATTGTGTGGGGGAACACGGCAGTGGAGGTATTTGAGAAAGGAGAAAAGATCATACAGATTCTGCTGAGAGCCGGCTTTGCCATTAAAAAGAGCAAAGTCAAAGGACCTGCCCGAGAGATCCAGTTCCTGGGAGTAAAGTGGCAAGATGGACGGCGCCAGATCCCCACTGAGGTCATCAATAAGATCACCGCAATGTCTCCACCAACCAGCAAGAAGGAAACACAAGCTTTCCTAGGTGCCATAGGCTTTTGGAGAATGCACATTCCTGAGTACAGCCAGATTGTGAGCCCTCTCTACCTGGTCACCCGTAAGAAGAACGATTTCCACTGGGGTGCTGAGCAACCACGAGCCTTTGCCCAGATCAAGCAGGAGATCGCTCATGCAGTGGCCCTTGGCCCAGTCAGGACGGGACCAGAGGTAAGAATGTGCTTTATTCTGCAGCCGGGAACCATGGCTTGTCCTGGAGCCTTTGGCAGAAGGTGCCTGGGGAGACTCGAGGCCGACCTCTGGGATTCTGGAGCCGGAGCTACAGAGGGTCTGAAGCCAACTACACTCCCACAGAGAAGGAGATCTTGGCTGCCTATGAAGGAGTCCAAGCTGCCTCAGAGGTGATTGGGACGGAAGCACAACTCCTCCTGGCACCCCGACTACCAGTGCTGGGGTGGATGTTCAAAGGAAAGGTTCCCTCTACCCACCACGCCACCGACGCCACATGGAGCAAGTGGATTGCCCTCATCACACAACGCGCCCACATCGGAAACCCAAATCGCCCTGGGATTTTGGAGATAATTACGAACTGGCCAGAAGGTGAAAATTTTGGTCTCGCCGATGATGAGGAGCAAGAACAAGTGAGCCGCGCTGAGGAAGCCCCACCGTATAACCAACTGCCAGCAGATGAAACATGCTACGCTCTTTTCACCGACGGCTCCTGCCGCGTCGTGGGGATGAACCGGAAGTGGAAAGCAGCCGTATGGAGCCCCACACGACAGGTTGCACAAGCTACTGAAGGAGAAGGTGGATCAAGTCAATTTGCTGAACTCAAAGCTGTTCAGCTGGCCCTGGACATTGCTGAAAGAGAGAAGTGGCCAAAGCTCTACCTTTATACTGACTCGTGGATGGTAGCCAATGCTCTGTGGGGTTGGCTGGAAAGGTGGAAAAAGGCAAACTGGCAACGTAGGGGAAAACCAATCTGGGCTGCCGATGAGTGGAAAGACATTGCCACCCGGGTAGAGAAGCTACCTGTGAAAGTTCGTCACGTGGATGCCCATGTCCCCAAGAGTCGGGCTAATGAGGAACACCAACACAACGAGCAGGTTGATCAGGCCTCAAAGATAGAGGTGTCACAAATAGACCTGGATTGGCAACACAAGGGAGAATTGTTCCTGGCTCGATGGGCCCATGACGCCTCAGGTCATCAGGGCAGAGATGCCACGTATAAGTGGGCACGAGACCGAGGGGTGGATCTAACCATGGACAGTATCTCTCAAGTCATCCATGACTGTGATACGTGCGCTGCCATCAAACAGGCCAAGCGAGTGAAGCCCCTCTGGTATGGGGGGCGTTGGTCCAAATATAAGTACGGGGAGGCCTGGCAGATTGACTACATCACACTGCCTCAGACCCGCCAAGGCAAGCGCTACGTGCTGACCATGGTGGAAGCCACCACTGGATGGTTGGAGACCTACCCTGTGCCCCACGCCACTGCTCGGAACACCATCCTGGGCCTTGAGAAACAGGTCCTTTGGAGGCATGGCACCCCTGAGAGAATTGAGTCAGACAACGGGACTCATTTCAAGAACAGCCTCATAAACAGCTGGGCTAGGGAACATGGCATTGAGTGGGTGTACCACATCCCCTACCATGCACCTGCAGCTGGGAAGGTCGAACGGTGCAATGGCCTGCTTAAAACCACCTTGAAGGCACTTGGTGGGGGGACTTTCAAGAACTGGGAAAGTAATCTACCAAAGGCCACATGGTTAGTGAATACCCGAGGTTCCACTAACCGAGCAGGCCCTGCCCAATCTGAGCTCTTGGGAACACCAGATGGGGATAAGGTTCCAGTGGTACACATGAGAGGTATGCTAGGGAAAACTGTTTGGGTGAACTCTGCCTCCAGCAAAGACAATCCTGTCCGTGGGGTGGTTTTTGCTCAAGGACCAGGCTGTACCTGGTGGGTGATGCAAAAGGATGGAGAAACCCGATGCATACCCCAAGGAGACCTTGTTCTAGGGTGAACTACCTATGATACTGTGTCTGTAACTGCATGTATGTATGTAATTTAAAGGTTCTAATTTAATGTAGTATGTTAGCATGGAAAAAATTTGGGGTGGATAATGTTGTGGGTTGGCGAGGTTTAGAAATTTTTCCCATTATTATGTTAAGCTAGCCGGGATGGCTCTCCTATTAGCCGTTAAGAGCTGGAGACAAAGGACTAGCTGAAGCAGCCTGATGGCTCCATTAGGGAAAGGTGGAGTCCTGCTTTTGTCCTTCGCCAAGTAGGAGGACACTCCGAGTCGGAGGACACTCGCAGCTCGCCGGTGGAGGAGAGAGATTGTTTCTTTTCCGTGGGGAGATCTGGCTCCTTTGGACTGGGACTGCTAAAGCTTCCTGCTTCCTCTGAACAACTGGGAACTGGGATGCCCACGGTGAGCTGAGTGTTTTTCTCATCCTTCTCTCACCTGGGACGGCGCTGCCGCCTCGCTCCCCCTGCTCCTGCAGCAGCCGTGACTGTGAGGCTGCCTGCCCTGCTCCATCTCGACTGTGCAGATGAGGAGGGGCATCGGTGACTGGAAAAAAGGACTGAGACTGTTTCGTTCTGTTCTGTCACTGGGGTTTTTTTTTGTTCTCTTTCATATAGCTGATGCTGTTTTTGTTCGTCTAGTAAATATATCAGTAAAGAACTGTTATTCCCAACCTATACTTTTTTTTGCCTGAGAGTTCCTGAATTTCCTTTTCCCGGCAATACTGTCCCCTTAAACCAGGACAAGGCCCCAGCCAAAAATGGGGCCCAGAGTAAGAGCCTGCCTCTGGCCTGGGCACAGCCAGGCCTGCGGGCTGCACAGAGAGGCCCCAGGCCAGTGTAACCTGTACTGAGGCCAGAAGGGAAAGAGAACTTTCCCAGAGGTTTTTATCTTTACATGTTGTTTTGGTTTGGTAATCCCAGGACACGAGTGTTTCACAAAGATGCATAAACTTTCTCATTGGTCTCATTTCACATTGGTAACAATGTGTCAGTATTAAAAATTAGACACTGATTGATTGGTCCTTGTCAGGTCCAAAGGAGGCTGCCGAGGTCCTGGCAGAGAAAAATTTCAGAGAACCTTTACAAACCACCACAGCAGCCTAGAAGTAAACACATCCCTGTGATGCCTTAAGTTCTGAGTTTTCTGTTCTGCTTGGCTGAGTTTTTCCATTGTGCTTAGGGTGATGAAGACAAAATAGTTTGATTTCAGCCATGGACTCAAGGACAATTTCTTCGTACTTCAGGCCCTAAGCATAAACAACATGAAAAGAGGAGGGCGGGCCAGCAAGCAAGCAAGGAGGATGAAACTTCACAATTTGAGACTATTAAATGGACATTTGACTCCTGTATGCAAATGGACTAAAATCTATGAAGGTGTGTGATCATGTGACCAAGTCCTCTTTTGCTTCCATCTTGGAGCCATCCAGGCAGGGGCCACGACTGTGACACTGGTTCTGTCAGGGTGTGGCCTTTGATGGCCTCTCAATAAGTACCCATTTTATTCCCCTTCACTCTGTGTAGCCTCTGTTCCTCTAGGCATCACCTGGGTGAGCAATGATCAGATGGATTTGAACACATACAAAGGATCCCAGCCAATTAATGGAACCCTAAGTGCAGATGCATCATCGGCCAGGGAAATGGGCATGTTAAGACCCCAGCCAATCACTTGTGTATATCCAGGACATCCAAACACTCAATTTAAGAAGGTTCCTGTACAGTAAAGAAAGCTTTTGTCATATGAATCACTGAGGGATCCTGTCGACTCTTTCTCCATCCATGGCCCCAATGAATGTAATAGGTGTGGTCAGTGGGGTGTGGGCAATGGAAGTGGTCATTGGGGTGTTGACAGTTGGGGTGGTCAGTTGGGTCATAAGTGGGTGTGGTCAGTGGGTGAGGTCAGTGGGCTGTGGTCACTGCAGTGGTTAGTGAGGTGTGGTTACTGGTGTTGGCAATAAGTGTGGTCATTAGGGAGGGGAGTGGATTGTAGTCAGTGGGTGTGGTCATTGGGGTGGGAAGTGAGTGTGGCCAGTTGAATGGGCAGTAGGGTGTGGGCAGTGGGTGTGGCCAGTAGATGTGGTCAGTGGAAGTGAATGGGGGGGTGTGGTCAGTTGGGTGGTCAATCGATGTGGTCATTGGGGTGTGACCAGTAGGGGTGTGGTCAGTGGATGGGTCAGTGGATGTGTTCAGTGGGTGTGCTCAGTGAAGGTAATGCTCATTAGGGTGGTAAGTGGGGTGTCGTCAGTGGGTGTGGTCACTGGGTGTGGTCAGTAGGGTGTGGGTGTTGAGGTGTGGTCAGTGCCTGTGGTCAGTGGGTGCGATCACTTCAAGTGTCACTGGGAGGTAGTCACAGGGTGTAGTCAGTGCATGTTGCAGTGGTCAGTGCTTGTGAACAGTGAAGAGTGATCAGTGGGTGTGAGAAGTGTAGAGTGGTCAGTGGTTAGTGGGCTGTGGCTGTGGTCACTTGGGTGGTCATTCGGGTGCGGAGTGGTGTGTGGATGTGGGCAGTGGAGGTGTGGGAAGTAGGTGTGGTTAGTGGGGTGTGGGCATTGGAATCGTGGCAATGGATGTGATCAGCTGATGTGGTCAGTGGTTGTGATCAGTGGGTTTGGTCAGTTTGGGTGGTCAGTGGTTGTGATCAGTGGTCAGTTGGATTGTCAGTAGACAGTGGGATGTGGTTGGTGGATGTTGGTAGTGGGTGTCTGCAGTGGGATGTGATCAGTAGCTGTGGTCAGTGGAAGTGGCCAGTTGGGAGGTTGGTGGGTAGTAGTAAGTGGGTGTGGTCTGTTGGGTGGTTAGTTGGTGTGGTCACAAGTGGTGGTCAGTGAGAGAGGTCATTGGTTGCAATTCACTAGCACTGGTCAGTGGGGAATGAGGCCAGGTGGGTAGATGAGTGGGGGTTGTCAGTTTAGTGGTCAGGGGATGTGGTCATCAGTGGGATCAGTGGTGGTAGTCAGTGGGTGTTACCACTGCAGAGTGGTCATTCAATGTGGGCAGTGCGTGTGATCAGTGGATGTGGTCAGTTGGGTGATCAATGGGGTGTGGTCAGGGGCTGTGGTCAGTGAGTTTGGTCAGTGAGGGGTGGTCACTTGGTGTAGTCCATGTGGTCAGTGGGGGCAGTCAGTGGGGGTGTGGTCAGATGGGTGGTCATTGGGATTGTTGTAAGTGGGTGTGGTCAGTGAGGGTGTGGTAACTTGGGGAGTCATTGCATTCTGGAAGTGGGGTGGCCACTGTGTGTGGTCAGTGGTCACACCTGGGCTGAGCAGGCAGTGCTGGCAAGGGCTGGGGACAGAGGCTGGCGGTGACAAATGTCGTGGGCCCCCTCCCTGCTCTGTGCATGCCACCAAGGCCACAGAGCAGCCTCCTCTCTCACCCACTTGCCTGTTTCCAATGCCTTCCACAGGCACTGGCCCTGCCCCACAAGGCCTGGGCTGAGTCCTGGCCCTGCACGCTCAGCCAGGCTGAGATGGACACTGCTGCTTTCTCTGGCAGGCTCTCTCAGGCCAGCCCAGCTCCCTGCAAGCTCTGCCAGCTGCCCTGAGCTCTGTGCAGCACCAAGGGCCTCTCCCCAGCACAGCCCAGCCGGCTCTGGCCCCACAGCTCTGCTCAGCCCAGGGGGCTCTGGGCAGTGGCCCCACGGCCTCAGCCCCTGCCAAGGGCACAGCAGCAGCTGCAGCTCAGAGAGGACTCAGCCCTCAGCCATGGC
>NW_024879543.1:186895-278237 GCF_009819885.2 Catharus ustulatus
GGGACTGGGCACTGCAGGCTCCACGGTGCCCTTAGAAACCCTCAGCCAGGGTGGGGCTCTCTGATGTCACAAAGCTCCCTGGCCATCACCATGGCCCGTGTCACAAAGGGCCCCGACACAGAGCGCCGGCGTCACCAAGGCCCAACCTGGCACCCAACCCCCGTGGGGCAGCGGCGATTGGGCCTGGAGCAGGCCCGGCCTTGGGCACTGGTTTGGTTTTGCAGGGCCTGGTTTTTGATAGTGAGGGCCCTGCAGAGGTGGTTGCTATGAGAAGCTGCTGCAAGCTTCTACCATGTCCAGCAGAGGCAATCCCTGATGGCTCAGAAGATGGCCATGATGCTGGGCCAATGGGAGTTGTGGGTAACTCCTCTGTTTTAATGTATTTATGAAGAAAAAAAAAAAAACCCACTGGGGCAGGGGCAGTTTTTTCCTAGCCAGAAAAGAGGAGGAGGTGAGAACAGCAAAGTGGGGGAAACAACGTGAAACAACGTGGAGACACCGGGGGTAGTGGACAAGGAGGGGCAGGAGGTGCCCCAGGCACCGGAGCCGAGATTCCTCTACAGGCTGTGGTGATCACCATGGTGAAGCAGCTGTGCCCCTGTAGCTTTGCAAACCATTCTCCTATGATCTTAACACTCAAGGGCTGGGGAACAACCTATCCTCCATGGACAGACAACACCACAAATAAAAATGACTTCTTGCATTGTCCTCAACTCCCATGAACTTCATACCATGGTTTAGAATCTCCTGCTTTATCACTGATCATTCTTTGATTACCTACACGTGTTACATAAGTTGAAACAACAGCAGGTGCATCCTATCCATTGCAATAAGAGATACATTATCTTTTGCGAACAGAGTACACCCTAAGAACAAAAAACAACAACAAAAAAACATATATCAATGCATCTGCATGGGCCCTTCGGGGATTGCCCAAGCAGCTCCCCACCCTGACGTTGATCCCACTGCTGGATGTAGCTCTGCAGGTGGGGGCTGATGGAATCATGGAATCATTTAGGCTGCAAAAGCCCTTGCAGATCCATCCCTGTTAGGACGGATAAAAATTTGGCAGGAAGGCCTCACAGATATGTATGTTTAGCAGAAAGATCTTTGAATCTGGAAGGTGAAGAAGGAACAGAAATGAAGGCAAGTTTTGATCTAGAAGAAAAGAATTGCTGAGCCACTCTTACTGGATAACTAAGAAGGCAAAGGGTATATGAGTTGGATGGGCTTTTTATAGCTCAGAGCAAAGGATGAATCCACTTCAAACGGATGATGTTTTTACCAAGCAAAACGATTGCACAGGCAAACAAGAATGCCAATGGTGCAAGTAGAAATAAAGGTCTCTGAATTTTCCACTGCAAGGAAAGTGAAAAACAACTTCTACCTTAAACTGTAACATACCTACTTTTTGTGACTGGGAAACAGTAACATGAATATGGTAGTGTTAAGAGCTATGATAGGCTATAGGTAATAGTAAAGGTATAGATTGGTTGTTCGGTATGAAAAGTATATCATGCATAGTAACCAGAGCTAGAGCTGGCTTCAGACCAGCCTGCAGCTGTGGCTGCCAAGCCGTAGGCCAGGCTCTTGTCACCCATGAGCCGTGAATTTTCATCAGGACAGGGTAAGCAGCGTTTTAAAGAGCCAGTCTGGAGTCCCTCATTTCTCCATTTGGCTCTTACACGTCCCAACTATTCCTGGCACTGCCAGGTCACCCATGATCCAGGTCCCCACAAACCCACTTGGAATTGCAATCCCTCCCGGAATGGGGACTCCACCACTGCAAAACCCTTTCCAGGCACAAATTGTTCTCAATAGGCAACCTGACCCTCGCCTGGCACAGCTGGAGGCCCTTGCCTCTCATGCCCTCCCTCATGCCCTGGCAGCAGAGCCCGATCCCAGCTGGCTCCGACCTTTCTGGGTTCCAGCCGGGAAGCCTCCCGCAGGTGCTGGGGCGGAGCAGACGCTGATCGCAGGCCAGTGTCTGGGACTGAAGTGCAAAATCCATCAATGGCTCGGAGAGAGGAGAAGGGAAATCTAGATGATCTGCTCTTGTGCCTCAGTAATTTTATTGGAAAATAGAAATTATTTGCTAATTTTTACTTTATTTGCTAAGAAATTTTCTCTTCATTGATGGAATTCTAAATCATTCTTCTTCTTCTGATTCTAACTAATCTGCTTCTCATCTTCTTCTACCTATTTTCACA
Source organism: Catharus ustulatus (assembly GCF_009819885.2). Lineage (NCBI taxonomy): Eukaryota > Metazoa > Chordata > Aves > Passeriformes > Turdidae > Catharus > Catharus ustulatus. Next base: position 189,106 of record NW_024879543.1, read on the forward strand.
TTCGACTTCTTATAATTCCTCTTCTCCTATGGATTTTAAATTTCCTATTCCCATTACTATTTTCTGTGGAATCTAAAATTATTATTCCTATTCTTCTTCTATAGCTTTATAAATTCTTATTCCTCTTTGGAATTCCTCTATGGGTTTTTAAATTCCTATTCCCCTTCCTTTACTACTTCTATGTAAAATACTACATTCTTATTCCTATCACTACATCACTACTCCTATTTTCCAATGTATCTTTAAATTATTCTTGTTCCTCTTGTCTTTGTTGTTTTGGTCATCACCATAATTTTCTCCCCCTTCCTCATTGTCGATGGCATCCTCTTGGACTTCATTGTCTCCCTCATCGACATTGCCTTCGTTGTCATCACCACCTCCATCTTTTCCATGCTCCCGTTCTTGCTGGTTCCCCGACCCCGTCATTCCGAGTCCTGTGGGTGCCGCTGCCCTGCAGGGTGGCCGGCTCGGGGGCAAATGCTGCTGGCCCTGCCGTGCCCGTGCTACTCCTCGGGCGGTGCCGACAGGCAGCGAAAGCGGAACAGCCCCCGCAGAGCCTGCAGCAGCTGCCTGAAGCGGGAGGGACATTTCCTGGGGGCACACAGCTGCCCATGGAGGGCCCCACTGGGAGAAGACATGTGTCCCACGGGGGCTTGGCCATGCAGGAGGGCAGGAAAGGTGCAGAGCAGCCCTGGGCTGCATGGCTGTGGAGCCTGCTCCTCAACCCAGGCATCGCGAGGGACGGGCACCGGGAGCCCCTCTGCCACAAAAACTCCCCGTTTCTTGTGCTGGTCTTCTTCCGGGGGCAGCTCCAAGACACTCAGCTCGTCCCACTCTTCCTCCTCCAGGGCCAAGGGCTTCATCCACACGAGGGAGTCAGACTCCACTTCCCAGGGTTCCTGCGTGAGCTCTGGGTGGCCCTCGTGTTCCCAGCTGGAGTGCACGGAGGACCCGTTCTTGTTCCCTGGGAACATGTCCTGGCCAACGGAGGCTTCCTCTTGGGAAAGGGATTGGCCAATGTCTTCTTCCCAGCTGGAAACTTCATCCCAGCTGTTCATGTCTTCCTGGAACAGCTCTGCCTCCTGCGCACCTTCCTGCTGCCTAAGATCTTCCCCCACCGGGGACTTCCCAGGCACGAGAGTCTGCTCCATTTGAGCTGCAGCTGCTGCTGCTGCTCCTGCAGCCTCCTCCAAGGCAATCTGTTCCTGCAGCTTCTGCAGATGGGCACGGATCTGCAGCAGGACCTGGCCCAGGAGCTGCCCAGAGCTGCACTGGTCCTCGCAGTGCAAGGCAGGGCTGCTGTCCCCAGATGTGTAAGGCACACTGGGTGGGCTCTGTGTCCCAGGGCATGACAGCTCCTTGCTGGGCACAGGAGTCTCCACTGCCTTTTCATCCTGCTGGGCAGCCAGAGGCATGGGGGGCTCCTCCTGCACAGCTCCTGTCAGGGCAGCAGCTGCCAGCTCGGCCTCTGTGGGACTCTGTGGAGGAGGAGAGGCAGTGGGCAGGTTATGGTAAGATGTAAAGCCAAGCTCTACCACCTCAATTAATGTGGAAAACCCTGCTGTACCTCCTGGGCAGTATTCCTACGTGCTGGCAGAACCTTTCTCCACCTCCTGATGACTCTATGACAGCTTGCATGTATCACACCAGATCTGGGTTCTTCCTCAGCCTGAATTGCATCTTTTCAACCCTCCAGAAAATAAATAAGCCACAAAAGCAGGAAATCAACTGCCAGACTTAAAAATCCGGAACTGGAACTCACCGATTGGCTTCCCTGGAAGAGATGTTGGCTGAAGAAGGTGGACTCATGATGGTCAAAATGCAGTTTCCCCCACTTTTCGTGGGGTATTAAGAACATAGTTAACCATATATACTTTTACTTGATGAGCATCAAAGAGTAGTCTGTTCTACATCTTAAAACCATTAAGGCCTCTAGTAGAGACATGCTCTACTTTATTTGTCAACCCAGTAAAATATTATTTTTTTAACCATTGATGAACTGTTACACAGTGTTACCACCGAGTCACTTGAGTAATTACCACAACTGCAATTTCATGTTGGCTTTAGAAAACAGAATTGTACTGCTAGTCCTTCAAGCCTGAATATTGTAGAGAAATAACTATATATGTATATATAGCAGAACATCCACTGTCAGAGTTTTCAGAACACCTATAAAAAAATGTGATGTTTGTGTAGATTGAGCTACATTCTCCTAAGCAGATTGCAAACTCTGTTTTCTTGAAAACAATTCTAAGGGAGATAAATGATAGAACTATGATGTTTTAAGTACATCAAATAGACAAGGTTGCCTGTCTAATAGAACACTCCCTATGTTGAAGGCTGCTAAAGCTTTCACAAATTGCAGAGAATTTTTGCATTGAGATGCAGCCCTGAGAACTAAGAAATCAGGTTTTCTGTAACACTAGTCTCTTTATTATTGCAGCTTACACCAAAGTCTCATAGTGAACAGCAAAAAAAAAAAAAAAAAAACCACAACCAAAACCAACAAAACTTTAGTTTCATAACAAAATCAAAATGTTTTCTGTCACATCCACATCATTCTGAAGTTTTAAAACTTCTTTAAATTACTCTGAAGTCACATAGAGGAAGAGAAAAATGAAATCTGAATAGTGTCACCTGGGAATGCTAACGATTGTGGTTATGCAATATTTGTCCTAAAAATAGGTATCAATACCTTTCTAGCACACAAAGAGATAAATTCAAAAAGCATGCTATTTCACCTAGGAAAAAAAAATCCAGTGCCATTGATCAGCTTGTGGGAGTTCCATAATTAAATGAAACAGCAGAGGAAGCTTTTGCTTGGGGAACTATGTTTGATGTGTCATTGAAAACTTGTGTCAGTTTCTTCTTGCAAACTTCTAAATGTATGATGATACTTCAGAACAGGCCACTGATGTGGAATAGATATGAGGAAGAAATTCTCCTCATTGAGGCTTCTGAGGCCCTGGCACAGGTTGTTCAGAGCAGCTGTGGTTGTCCCATCCCTGCAAGTGTCCAAGATCAGGCTGCACCTACTTGAAAGTGTTCACAAAGCCAGGACTTTGGTTTGTTAAAAACATTCAGCAGTTCAGTCATAGAACCGGTTATTGCAGAATGGAAATGAACTAGGAAACCAGCTGAGTGCTTCAAAGCAGCCAATTTCTGCCTCCTCACAAACTGGCAGCTTATGCCTGTGGTTGGATTCTCCTGCAAACACTCGAAATCCAGCACCTCCTTTTAAGCCCCTTGTCCAGGTCAAAAGGGAACAAGAGGACTGGGCTAAAGCTTTAAGCCTTTTAGCTGCCAAAACTGCAATCACAGCTCCTCACAACACATAAACCAGGCCTTTGGTTCTTCTTTTCCTCAGTCTTGCTTCATCTTGACTGTTTTCCTTGCCATCAGGGAGAGCATTATTTAGGCTCCTGATTTTCTGGTTCATGGATTTGTGGATGTTGACCTGGTCCTGGAGAGAGTCTCTTTGGGAAGACATAAGCACACAGCTGGCGGTAGGGAGGGCACAGCCACACCATGCTCCAATTTTGCCCACTCCTAATGATTGCATTCTCTAAATCCCTTTTATAAATTGCCTGCTAATGTTCTGAAGATTGCCCCAGGTTCATAAAGAAGAAGAATTAGAAGCTTGTGGAAGTTTTCTCTACATGGAGAGAAATGAAGAATGCCACTATTAAGTACAGGTGCAAATAAGGAAGATTAAAATCAAGAGCAATTGCACAACCACTGTTCATTCAAAATATGTGAGATTTTGTTTCCACAACACCACCCAGCTACTGAGCATTTGAAAATCAGCAGATCTATTTGTGGCAGCTCACTATTACACTAGAGCCCAGTAATCCCATGCCCTATCACAATGAGTATATCCTTCAGAAAGAAAATATGCCAGAAAATAATCACCTTCTTCCACTGGCCGCAGTGAATTCTGCAGGAATACCAATGACTTGTTTTGTTCTGAACCAGTCAGCTGTGGGAAAAAGTAATCCTCATGAAGTCTTCTTGAAATCATCATGAAAGCATGAGGATGAACCCCCAAGCTGTTACAGACTTCAACCTTTGGAAAGCCTTTATTATAATCAGTTTTTGGTGGGGAACCCCAGGACCTGCACACACCTCCCCCATTCCCACAGGAAAACACAAAGCAGAAGAAGTGCAGCTTTGTCCTCAGGCAGAGCTGAGCCTCCATGCTCACAAGGTCCATAGGAAAACAACTCATAGTCAAGGGGGGTCATGCTGGTAGGTTGCTGTTATGGGATCATGGCAATGGGACAGAGCAGCTCCAGACAGTAAAGTCGCTTTCCTCCACTGTTTTCCTGACACTATTTTCTTTGTGAGATGGTATACGGGCTCGTTGTTTTAGGGGTGTTTAACTCTACATAGTGCCCCACGAGCACCTGAGGTTGCTTCTCATTTAAATGGCAATGGGGAGGTGGGCGTGGATACAAAGTATAGGTGTGGGAACTGGGAGAGGACAAACAACTAGGAGCATTAGGGTTGGCGTGGATACCAAGTAGGTATGGGGGACATGGGAAGAGACAGGCAGGTGGGAGTGGTTACATAAGGAAGTGCTGGGACAGGGAAAAGGTACAGGCAGCCAGGGACACAGAACTTAGCAGCAAATAGTGAATACTAACAACAATTACACTTATCTGGGTAAACATAGAAAAAACCAAAAATTTCTCAACAATTCACCCATAACAATTGGTAGTTATAAATTAGACAAATTAGGACTGATTCTAGGAAGCTGGGATTTGAAGCATTCAGCAGTTTATTCTCCATTCATCAGCACCTGAAGCATGGACTGTGCAAAATTAGAGACAGGAGGATATTTGGAACAGAGAGGCTGGAGATTTTGGGGTTGTTACAACAAACAGAAAATGATGGAGGTGTTTTAGCCTTAAACCTTACTGCTGAGAGCAAAACCGCTTGCTTAATAACCCTGTTATTCTCTGTTGCTTTTGGGGATTGAACCTCTGTTGCAGCCAAGGATTTTAGAGACATTTAACTCTGACTTCAGTCTCCCTGGTGCATGAGGGGAAAGGAGCCATTTTCCTTGCTAAAATACATGCCGTACCTGCTAGGCTGCTGTCATCACTGTCACAGGTGCTGGTATGGGAGAAGATGCTTTTGGGTTTGATCTCATCAGCTAGATTTTCAGCTGCAAAAAGGCAGCTTAAACATCACTGACCTCTGCTGAAATTCAAGATGCATTTTTTTTTTAAGGTCTAAGCAAATGCAGTAAGTTTAATTAGAAAAAGAATTAATCTCTCTCTGACTTGAGATATGTATATCATGTAGGATAAAAGTATAGCTCTAAGAAACATGAGTGTTTCTAGTATACAATCTTCTGCTTTCTTGCCTTCCTTGTCCAGGGTCCCATGCAGTTGATTTTATTTTGGGTTAAACCAGACGCCTTTTCATCCCTTTCCTTATTCTTGTAGTTATGCTTTGACCGTCTCTGGGGAATAAGCGGCTCCACTTTTTTGCCCACACCTTCCACCTCGTCCTGCACATCTATGGGTGAGCCTACCTTGGGGTGATATCTGAACTCCTCCCACTAAAACCATCCATGTGCATCAGGATCTTGGTGCACCAAAAGCCAGTCTCCAGCAGTGCCTGAATCAGGTCCCTAAAGACCAGCTCTACTGATTCCAAAAGACTGGGATGGGGAGCTCAAGGCTCACCTGCAAGGCCTGGGACCACTGGAGAATCCTTCTGAGCAAATCTGTTTGGAGCTTCCAGGACTGAGCCTTGCAGGTGACACAGGGACTGCGATTCCCTGGAGTACAGCCCAGGGAAACACTGCAGCTGCAATCTTCCTCTGCAGCAAGAGGACAACTTCTGCCTCTCCTCAGCTGACATTGGAATGGCATCAGCACTGCTGCCCTCTACCTGAGCAGAAAAATAATGGAAAAACTTTCCTGAACAAATGATCCCTTGCAAAGATGTGTAAAATCATTCTAATGCCTCATTTGGTCTCCAGGCCCACAAATATACTCTCAATATACTATATAAATATACTGCACAAACAACTCCATGGACACACTTTCTGGTGGCTTTTTATTATTACTTTGTAACATTGAGTAATGCATTACTCCTTTTCCAACACAAAGGACATTTTCACTCCATGATTCTATCTGCAGGATTCAGCTAGTTTGTGTTAGCATCATTACTTTGATCAAAACCTTTGCTCTGGGTCAGCTCGTGTGGCCTAAACTTCCATTCTTCTACCTCCTATTTCTGAGGTGCTGATTCTAACCACAATGATTGTGGGACAAGAGTGCAGTTAGTCCGATTTCTTGGGTTAATGCACGATGGGTTAATATGTAATGTGTAAACTGAGAACACAAGTATTGTTTCTATGTCACCTCCTCTCTACTGCTCATGCCTTTCAGGGACTTGAAATACAAGTTCTGCTAAAGAGAGAAATGGCAGCAGAGTAGCTCACACAGGTCTTGCTCATACAGTCATCATTTGGGTGGTTTCACAATGAGAGGAGAGAGAACAAGGCTTCTAAACTTTGGAAGGACTGTGTTTTTATGCTTTTTGAAGCCTGCCTTTTTGTAGTGTGTCCATCACCTGCTCTATTTGGTCTCTGCTTCGTAACTTCCCTCTCAGTTGGGACTTGCCCACTTTGGCCATGTGATATCCTGTTTCTCTCGCCTAAAGAGAAGAATGAAGCAGCACGTAACCTGCCACACTGCACTTGACTGCAGAGCTCTGGCAATACGACCTCTAAATCCTCCAGAGCCCTGGTAGGTTCCCTTCCTTGCCACGCTGCGCCTGAACCGCTCAGTGCCTTTGCAGCTGTGTGCTCCTGACGGGTTGTCCCGTTCGTGGCTTTGCGCTGCTTCCCAGCAGCCCAAGGCTCTCCCCCTTCACACAGGGTCCCCTCCCTGCCCCACACGCCCCCTGACAGCTGCCCCACACCACCTGCCCTGTAGAGATGTTGTCCCTCTCACCCTGGTGTCCCCCAGTGCCAGCCACCCCTCCAGGCGAGGCAGGAGCAGGGAGCAGGCCCCGCTTGTCCCCCTTTCCTGGCGGTCACTGGGTATGCAAGAGTAAAGGAGGGCTGAAAGGGCACGTCCTCCTCACGCTTCCCTCTCTCCAACCTTTGGGGCACCAAGGCGCTCTGCTCCAGGGGATGCGAGGGCCTACACTCGGCTTGCCTTGCTAAGGTGTCCTTCTTCCTTCTCTAAGGCCTGAGATTGCCTTCTTGGTGCGAGCCGACTCACAAATGGGGAAAAACAGACGCTTTCAAATTGAGGGAACTCTCTTGGGTAACTAGTGCAGGTTTTCAGCACTAGAATTCCACACCTGCAAAGAATCCCAGAGAACGAGGTAGACTGGAAAAGAGTGTTGAGGTTATCAAGTCCGAGGTATAAACTATGACCTTCTCATCAACTAAATCATGGCACCAAGTGCCACGATCAGTCTTTTTTTAAACGAGGAAGGGCTGGGCCTTTGCAATGCTATTTATTTTCAAATATTACCCTCAGCATATGAAGTGTGAAGAGCCCAGCCTAAGGCTCCTCAAAGACACTGCCTTGCCCGCCCGTTGCATACAGGGAAAACCTTGTAAAATCATGGCTCAAGCCTGCTGCTCCATCTGAGGAAGAAAGGACTGAGGGAAAGTGACTCAGCTGCATTTGAGGTAGACAAACCACAGTAAAGGCAGAGAAACCATGGCGTGTGCACACGGTGGTGTGTGGTGATTGGTTGAACTACGTTTGTTATGATTGAAAAGTATGTCACTGATGAAGGCCTGTCTGCTTCCAAAGGCCTGTTTTTTACAATCAAGCAGCTCTCCTTCACACCTGCCTGGGGATCCTGCGTCACAACGGACCCCCACCTCACATCCACCAGATGAGGATCTGCCTGTGCTGAGTCACCAGGAAAGCAAGCTAAGCCTGGCCTCATTACTCCATGGGTGAACAGAGTTGGTTTCCAGAGGAGTTGCATGCACTTGTTCACTTCTCCCACCCAGTACTCTTTCCTTTCTCAAGCTGGCTCCTGGGTTGAACTGGGGACTCTGCAAGAGAAGAGAGAGTCCCTGTCATTTCTACTGGCCTTTGGCTATCTCAATGTCTGCAGGGAATCTTACAGGACGCATGCAGCCTGGGCAAACACCTGGGAGAGTGCAGCTTTGGACTGCTCCAAAGGGGCCTTCTTTGGGCTCGCCATCTGCAGGGCATTGCGGAGCTGTGGGCCACAGGGTGCTGCCACAGCTCCAACACCACAAAACTGTAGCAGCCCAAGAATCACCGCACAGCCCTTCTGCATGTTCTGAGAGGTTAAGTTGCCAGAGAACCTGCAAGCAGGACGAGAGGAGCTTTGCAACAGGAGCTAAGCCAGCACCTCCCTGACACAAAGGGAGGTCAGGCTCCAAAGTGAGTCAAAGCAAAATTGAACATTCACCCATGTGCTCAAGAAGCAACCGCACACTACAGTTACTCCTGGAAATTTATTTCCATTGCTTCTTTTGTCCCCTGAATGTCATTGAAGAAGTTTGGCTTTTCAGAGCCAACAAATATTCCAGAAGGTAGAAGCAGATTTGCTTTTAGTTCAAGCCTTGGGGACCAAAAGTCATGTTTGCTTGCATTTTGTGGGTGCCGGCTGGGCTGGTGCATTTTCTGAGCTTCCCTGGGATGCCTCGAGCACTGGCTTATGAACTGTGAGGAATTTTTCCTGCCGCTTCATTCCTGAGGAGAAATTTCCCGGCTTTTCTTTTGCATCAGCTGTACAGCAGATTCTATTGCTGGGAACAACTACAGCAACAAACCCAGAGCAGCTGCCATTGTGAGGTCAAGGCAGCACTGCCACGTCACAGCGCTGTCAGCGCAGCGTTGTCCCAGGGCGCACAAGGCCTGGCTGCCCAGAGCAGCTCTTGCGCTCACTGCTGCAGGAGGATCCTTGTGATCAAGGAGCTCTCAGCAGACGGCCTGCACCCCGAGAGGAGTTTTGGCTCTTCCCTTGGGTGGCGTTCAGTGTGCAAAGCCACACGGCAGTGCTAAAATGATCGAGCAAGTCTGTACTGCGGTTTGCACCGTTTTTTCTGTTGCTTATTCTGGCTACTACCTGACGCACCTGACGCATAAGTAAAGGTTTATCCTGGGGGTCACATCACCTGGCCTGTGCTTCACTCTGCTCTTTCTGCCCAAGTAGTGAGCCAGTTTGTTTGGGAGCAAAATGACCATTCAGATGCCACCACTCTGGTCAGTCTCCTGCCAACAGCATCAGCTCCCAAGGGGGTGCCTGTACCGGGTGGCGGGCGGAGAAGATTTGCAATCTAAACTGCAGCGGCTGCATTCCCTCCACGTGATTGTGTGCGGCAGTGGAGTCTGTCATTCCCTCAGCTTGCTGCTTCAAGCAAGAGCACCTGCATTTGCAGATTCTAAGGAGAGATTCTCTGAAGTATACAGTAATTTCACGATTATAAGCTGCACCATTTTTACTAAAATTTTGGTCCAAACCCGAAGTGCGGCTTATAATCAGGTGCGGCTTATATATGGACAAAGAACAAAAAGTTGCTGTTTTAGTTTGGAGGACAGGTGTCTGCTGAGAAAGGCAGGAGCCTCTCTTTGAAATGGAGAATGTAAACCCCCTCCCTCCAAATTATTATCATTTTGAGATCAAGGGGCTTTCAGACAAAAATATGGGAATTAGAAATAAGTTCTTTTCTAGGGAAATTAAAATAGAAATACAGTACTACAAAGAAACAAACTCCAAACCCTGACAAAGTCAGAGTACAACCTGACACCCTGTCAGGCAGGGTGTTGGTAGCAGTCCCATTAAATGGTGGCTGCATCCTCCTGCAGTGACAGATGTGATTCAGTTGAAGCAGTGCTCCTGCAGAAGATGCAGTTTCCCTCTAAAGGTCCAGTGATGATGGGGAGAAATCCGGTTTTCCTCTGGAGTCCAGTGGAGAAAGGGCTCCCTTAGTGTCCCAAAACCTCTGTTTTTATCTTGGTAAGAAATGTTGGGCTCTTCCCCCTGGCTGGAGCAACTCCCAATGGGATGCAGTAATTTTATCAGTCACACAGTGGGACTCAATGGGCCATTAGCAGAAAATGACTCGCTGGAGGAAGGATGGGCTGTGAAAAGATAAAGAACAATGCCTCGCCTGCTTTCAATGGATGGGCCATTAGCAGAATATCTGCCGTTGAGATAAGGATCACTGCCCCCACCCTCAACAGATAGTGATTGAATAGATACCTTTGATCACACTCTGTATTGTAACATGCGGCTTATAATCAGGTGCGACTTTTATATGGACAAAAAAACAAAAAGTTGCTGAAACCCAGAGGTGCGGCTTATACTCAGTGCGGCTTATAATCGTGAAATTACTGTACTTCTAAAAACTCTGTGGTTCTCTCTGGGAGTGAGGGAAAGCATCTTTTGCTGGACATTCTGCCGTTGAGAGGCCTTGGCTGTCTGACTTGACCCTTTATGGTGCACCAAGATAGCGATTACCTTGGCCATGCAGCAGAAACACCAAAGCAGTCAGGGTTTGCTGCTGAAGCCAGGAGCTGTTCCCAGGCTGCTTCAGCAGAGAGCTGCCCCAGAGAAGAGGGCCCATGGGGGAAGCTTTCCTGGGCTATCATCTTCCACAAATTGATGGGAATTCATGTGTGAGATTTCCAAAGCAATCGAGAAAATGCGGGGAAGAGAAGAGGAAAACACTGCATGAACAGTTGGGCAGAAGTGAAGCTCTGACTGTTACGGGAAAACCAGCATTTCCATGACCATGTTTCTATTTGCCTCCTGACAAAAGAGGCCCAAATGTAGACAGAGCCTAGGCTAGCGTCCTTGTTGTTCCCTTGCTGGCCATGGGAAAGAACACTTGCTCCTGGAGGAATGTTGGGAAAAAGGAAATGCTCTCTCTTAGGACTAAATTCGGCTGTGGAACTCCTCAAGACAGGCACGTTTCTAAGGACATCTGGCTTCTTTTCCTTTGCTCACTACAGGTCACCTCACATGTGGATGGAGGCAAACCTGTCCTTTGGTGAGTGGCAAAGGAACCTGTGACGTTGCTGGTGTAAGAATTGTGGGGCAAGCCGTGAGCTTGGCCTGTTGTAGGAGAGTGTAGAGTGTCAGCCTGGCAGGCTGAGAGAAAGCCCAACTGGCTCTTGGCCTCAGCAGTAGCAAAGGGAGCACTGGCTCCTTCCTAATTTTCCAGTGCAAAGCCTCTCAAGAGATGAAAGCCAACGGTGGCAGCCCAAACACTCAGAAAGATGGAGTCCCAGCTCATTCACCCATCTTCATGGGGTTTTCATGACTCAGAATGCCACTTGTATCAAAGTCTATGATTTCCCCCTCCTCTGGTTGCATAGCCAGCTCAACAGAAACCAGCTCCTAAAGGATTGTCTGCTCCCAGACTCTCTCTCACTGCTCTCTGTCTGCAGGGCTCAACAGCAGGCTCAGCACCTCTGGCTCCCTCTCTTGTTGAGGAAGAGGCTGAAGAGGAGCAGAAGGACATCAAGCCTCCAGCTGCAGCCCCTCCACAGCCAGAACCTGCAGAGCCAGTGAGTGGCACCTGGGCTTGGCCCTGCTTGTGGTGCAGAGCCAAGCTTCAGGCTGTGGATGACCCAGCCCTTGGTACTTGTGGCTGACTCTGTGCCTGCCATGGCCTAGCGCTGCTTCTGCCAAGCCAGGCACCCCTGGCTGTTGGCTTCTGACCTTTGACATTGAAGCATGACTTTGCTGGGTTGCTGGGAGGGCCCAAGAATGTCTCTTGGGATCAGACAATGGGCAGCATTAAAGTAGTCCCAGCATAGAAGTGAGCCCCTTGGTGCCCAGTGTCTGTGTAGGCTGCCTGTGCTCAGCGCACAGACAGGTGCAAAGCCGGAGACCACAGCCTTGCAGGATACTTAGGAGACACTGGCTCCTCTCCATGGTCTAATCAGCTTCAGGCACAAAGTAGACTGTGTTTCCCTTCTGCAAAGTCACAGCAGAGTTTGGTGAGGAGAATCCTAGGCAGCTGTGCATTGGAAAGGTCGCTGGGTCTTGCAAGGGCTGGAATGCAGCTCTGAAGGGCCACTCCTTAAAACCTGAAATACAGAGGGGAAATCAGTGAAACAGATCAGAAAAGGTACATGCTCTGGCCTTCTGGTCAGACACCTGGATGCCCGCTGCAGGGTGATTTCATTGCCCAGCAGAGCACAGAAGTCAGAAAGCAACAAGGCTCTGGGGCAGTGCTCTGATCTCCTTCTGGATCTTTGCCAGTGCATCAATACCTTGTTGCAGTCATCTTGCAGAAAAGTGGATAAAATGGAGCATGGAATTGGCCAAGAGCTCCTGCATCAAAGTAGCCTTTGGAGTTTTCCCATTGCCTTGGAGCAGGGGACATCCAAAAGCCCCCAGCTGAAGAGGCCTGGTGCTGGCTGACAGCAGCTGCCCAAGGCCTTGCCTTTGCCATGTGCTCCACGGGGCATCTGTGCCAGCCCCCCTTCTGACAGGTAATCCTTTCCTCTCGCAGCTCGACACACGCTCTGCACTGCAGCGTGCTGCTGGACCGGCAGTGCCTGCCGCAGCCGGCACTCCCCCAGCTGCCAGCACATCGTCCAGCAGCCCAGCCCAGCAGCCCCAGCTGAGAGAGGAGCAGAGCCTGAAGAGCCTGAGTACGTCTGCTGCTGTATTTCTTGTCTGCCAGGGCACTGTGTTGCCTGCACTGTGTCTCAGTGTTGGCCATGGCAGCAGTTCCTTCTGGCTTTAGTGTCTCAGAGGCACTTGGGCCTCCCTGCAGCACCTGTGGCTGTGCTCTGAGGCAGCGAGAGATCGCTCAGGCTGCTCCTGCTGCCTCTGAGGGCAGCTGGCACTGCCTTGGCTCTGCCTGCACTGCCTTCTGTGCCAAAGACAAAAGCAGAGATCATTGTTTGTGCTTGAGCAGAATGCTGGCCCCTAGTGAGTGACCAGGCCCCAGGCAGCTCTCTGGCCCCGGCTGTTTTCTGGCTGTGGTTTTTACTCCTCCTCTGGCTCAGACACTTTGTGCTCCTAAGTGGTCCTGCCAGTGAGGGTTGATGTGATTCAGAAGCTGCAAAGGCCTTTCCTCCGCTCTGGGGGCCTGGTTCTTAAAGGCCCATCATTTGGGCTTATCACACGAGATGCTGTGCTTGAAGGAAAGAAAGTCCTTTGTGGAAAGGCCAGCTGCTCAAAGGTGGAGAACATTGCCCTCCCACTTGCTGCTGTCAGCAGCTGGAAGCCAAGTGACTGCAAAGGGCCCAGAGCTGGTGACAGTGGGGCTGCATTTGGGATCATCTGTGGAGTGGCCTCTCTGTTTGGAAGTGAGTGCTCTGCACTGCTTTTGTCTTTCAGGGAGCATTGTGAGTGTGGGCCAGCCAACCAAGAAATACACGGCATTTGAAGAACTTGGACGAGGGTAAGAGTGACGCCTGCTCCTTCTCCAAAACCATGGGCTGAGTCTTTGGCTGCTGCAATATCAAGCGTGAAGTCAGGCAAGCTCCAAATACCACCAGACCATGGCTTGGTCTCCTGCCATCACTCAGGACTGCTGAGTCAGAGCAATCCGAAGGCACCATCAAAGACAACTTGGCACTGGCAGTGTCCTGCTTGTGGCAAGGAGCAGGACCTGGAAGATCTCCTGCCTCTGCAGCTTTATGGCCTAAAAGAACACCTTAGCACCCAAGAATTGTCAGATTCTCAACCACAGTGTTTTGAATATCATTTTTCTCCACTTTTTTACGTGCACATGCATGCACACCCACACACGGACAAAGCCCCCTTAGATTTGGAGCTGACCTGACTGGGCGTGTGCCTTGGAGATTTGCAGCAGCCCTTGGTCTTCATGTTGCAGCTCAGTTTTCTCTTGCACCCCCTGCCTTGAATGGCAGAAGCTGGTGGGATAGTGGCTGAAGAGACGCTGCAGCCAGGCATTTTCTAAACAGTCCAGGCACCCTGGGCACATCTCCTGCCTGGGCCTGCTTTCACTGCCAGGGACTAAAGGGCTTTCTCTGCTGCCTTTTCTTTCTAGGGGATTTGGAGCTGTTCATAACGCCCTGGATGCCAGCACAGGACAACAGGTAAAGTGTCAACATCCCCAGCAGGTCTGGCAGCTCTGCAGCGCTTTCCCCACTGCTCTGAGCTCAGCCCGGAGCTTTGGCTGGCCGCTCCATGGCTGCAGCAGAGGCTGTTGCTCTGAAGCACAGTCTTGGCTCAGAGTGCAGAATGCATTTTGGACGGGCTGCGGTGCTTCTCCTAAGTTCTGCTGTGTAGTCCAAAGGCGGTTTGGCACACCTTGTTGCATCACTGCTCCAGCACTCACTCTGTGCTCCCTGAGATCTGGGCCAAGGAGCGATTACTCAAGTTAGTGGTCTTCAAGTGAGTGTCCTTTTAGGTGGCCATCAAGAAAATGAGCCTTCAAGAGGGGATGTCCGAGGAGCTGGCTGTCAATGAAATCCTGGCCATGAGGGACAACAGGAATGCCAATATTGTTACCTTCTTAGACAGGTTGGGCTGGTGTCATGTCACTGTTCCTTTAGAGAGTGCAAGCCAGAAGTGACCAAGCCCTTTGGTCACTGGCAGAAAAGGGAGCTGTTGATGATTTCTGTAGTCATCTATGGGGCCTAGGGGGGAGGTGGCACTTATTGTGCAATTATCTCTTCTGGCACCTGTAGCTTGGAGAGCAGTTGCAAAAGCTTGCCTCAGGCCCTGGGGTGACTGAGCTGTGCCCACTCGTCTCTCACCATGCTCTGCTTTTCTTCTTCCAGCTACCTGGTTGATGGGGAACTCTGGCTGGCAATGGAGTTCATGGATGGTGGCACCTTGTCAGATGTGCTCAGGGCAGTGTACCTGGAGGAAGGACAGGTCGGTGCTGTCTCTCGGGAGGTGAGGGATCCTGCTTGTGCTTCCCCTGGCCTGCCCAGCATGGTCCTTGTCAACTGGTGGGTAGGAACGGCAGAGGTTTCTTGCTCGCAGCTTTCTTTTGGAGCTGCTGTCACAACATGGAGAGGAAGAAAGAGCATCTGAAATGAACTGCCTGCCCGTGTCCCTTCACTCCCTGGGCTCTATTCTTGCACACTTCCATCTGTCTGTCCTCTGGCGCTCATGCTTGCTCGCTTGCTTGGTTTCACCTGTTTTGTCTTGTCAGCTTTTCCTCTCAATCTTTGCATGCAGTCCATATGACTGTCCTGCATTCCTTGCCGCCCTAAGCAGGCATACAAATTGCCAATTTTCAAGCTAAGGGCAATGGAGATGTCCTCAGCCTCAAAGGAGAACATTTCAACCCAGATGGCACTGGATTCTGGAACATGTCTAATGTGCTGCTTCCTCCTCTGCTGCCACAAGGCTATCAAGAAAATCTCTGCCATGACGCCTCCCAGCCAAAATTCATGTGATTCTTACTGAAAGCAGGAAGGGCTTTAGGAAACTCAGATGCCTTTCAAAAAGACAGCAGCCTTCTTAGAGTGTTGAAGCAGCACGCTCTTTCCCTTTCTCTTTTCTCACTGTGATGCTGTGCCCTGCCTCACAATTCCAGGAGAAAGCTGTCAATCTCGTTAAGCCCTTTTCTTTCCTATGGGATGTAATCAGCCCCACAACTTTGACCTTTCCCTCGGTCCTTTCTCTCTCAGTGCCTGCAAGGACTGCATTTCCTTCATTACCGCCAAGTCATCCACAGAGACGTCAAAAGCAGCAACATTCTCGTGGGCCTGGACGGATCTGTGAAACTGGGTGGATATCCCTGGGCCGGTGCAGCGTTCCCAGCACATTTTCTGGGGCTGCTTTTGGGTGAGTGCCAGTTGTCAGAGGTGCTGCTGGGCCAGTGTGTGTGAAGGGTGAGGGTGTTTTTGAAGAGGCCAATGCCTTGTTTTGCTGTCTCTGGCCCCACAGAAGCCGAGCACAGTTGCCTTTCCAGCCAGTTGCACCGTGGTGTCGTCAGGCTTGGGCTGGGCAATGCTTGTGCCAGGTTGGGCAGGGGCAGCTGACTTTGACAGGGTCTGTTTTTCTCCTCAGCTGACTTTGGCCTCTGTGCTCAGCTCAGCCCTGAGCGCAGCAAGCGCAGCTCCAGGGTGGGCACTCCCAGCTGGATGGTGCCAGAAGTGGTGAGAGGCGAAGCCTACGGCCCCAAAGTGGACATCTGGTCGCTGGGGATCGTGGGGCTGGAAATCGTGGAAGGGGAAGCTCCTTACCAGAGGGAAGCCCGTCTGAGGGTAAGGTGCAGCTTCAAAAGCGGGAGAGCTGTTGTGGCTAGCGAAGGAGCAGCTGGAACGTCCTCTTCCATTTGCTGTAGGTGTTAGAACTGATCGAAAGGAATGGGCCCCCAAAGCTGCAGAACCCCAGGCACCACTCGCCTCTCCTGCGCGACTTCCTCCGGTGCTGCCTGCAGGCAGACGAGGACAGGCGCTGGTCTGCCCAGGAACTCCTGCAGGTAAGAAAAAGCAAAGCGGCACAAAGGCCCGTGAGCTGAGGAGACCCACATGAAGGCAGGGAGAGGAGGGTGGGCCACGTGGGCCTGGCTGAGGCAGGTGCGGCACAGGAAGGCAGAGGGGCAGATGGTGCCCTCAATCCTCTTTGTGCATCTTGCTGGGAGCCAGCGGAATCCTGCCTGAGCCTGTGGTCTTGCAAAGTAAGGGTCCCTTTGTTTTGTGTTTTTCCTCTGGGCAGCATCCATTTGTGACCTCAGGCCATCCTGCCTCCAGCCTGGCTGCTCTGATCCTCTCAGCCAAGCAAGTGCAGGAAGAGTGGACAGGAGACACCTGCGCCTGAGGAGGACTCTGTGCCGAGCCAGCTGAGAGGAGTGGAAAGGGGATGCATGGTGCTTAGGCCGAGATTCAGCCATCCCCTGAGTTTTAACAGGAGCTGTGTCATAGATAGGAAATTTAAATATTTTGAGACTTTCTTGGCTGTAGTTGTGCTTTAGTTAGGACTATAGACTCTAGAAAGCTCCATTAATGAAGCATTGTTTAGATAAGAGTAGAGTATTGTTGCTGTAGAGTAGCTCAGAATTATCTTTTAAGGAGAAATTAATGAGTCAGAATAAGAATGAAGCTATCAAGAACTAGCTAGTCCAATTCAGCAGAACTTGACCACAACTGTGCTGCGAGCTGTCAACCTGAGCAGGTCTCCTGAGGACTTAAAGACAGATGAAGATGATGATGAAGCCCGAAGACTCCTAATTTCAGCCTGACTCGCAATAAAATTGTTACACTCCAGTGCATTGGAAGATTGTTACTTGCCATGCTGTAGCTGTACTGGGCTGTCACTTTTAAAATGCAGAGGCACCAACTACATGCTGAGGCGAGCATCTTCACTTACTGAACTGGGGAACACCCACGGGCAGGTAAGAGAGACACCAGGAGCTCACTGCTGGTGTGACCATGGCTAATGGGTGTCAGTGGACTGGGAGCAAAGGTAGCTGAGCATATGCTCACCCAGCAGAAAGAAGCTCTTGGGGTGTGGGAGTAGTCGGGGCAGGCATACAGGCCAGAGCACAGCTGATGATGAAGGTCAGCATGCAGGATAGTGCTGATGCCCTTCCAGCTTGTCCAGTGTGAGGTTAAGAACCTCTGACACTCTTGACGCACCCTTTGCACTGGGTTATCTCTAAATGATTAAAGCAGCTAGTAGTTGCTAAAAAGGTTATTTATTGTAAAAGCGCATCAGTCTTTGAATGTACAGTCATAGTCATTAAAGTCCATGCTAAGTTTTAACATAAAGTCCTGAACAAAAGCAGGAGCCATCCCTGGGTGTCCCTGAGAGGCTGGTGACGCTGCTGGAGCGCCTATCTTCTTCTAAGGTGCTGGAGACGCTGGCAGGCACGGCAAAGCAATGGCAAAAGCAAAAAGCAAAAGGCAAAGAGCAAAAGCAAAGCACTAACTCTCCCCAAAGCACAATTTTATATAGGGTTTTTCTAACAAGATAACACTCAAATTCAAACCACTTTCTCTCAACCTATGAAAATTCTAATTTCTTAACACACTAGAATATGTATAAACTATGTACATGATCTGTCTTGTTCTATCTGAAAAATGTAAGCAATATTCTCACTGAAGTTCTATTTTGTGTAAGTAGTGTCTAAGAAAGAGCTTCTGGATCCTCTATTGAAAACATTAGTGTGTTTATTAACCTTCACTAGAACTTGCTCTTCTACTCTGGCATCTTGAACCTTTTACTTACTAAAAACACTACAGTTCTCACTGAAACTTACTTACTGACTTACTTATCCTAAAACTGGCCAAGCCAGATAATCAGTGGAATGGTTGGGAAATGTCATCCCATACTTGTTTTGTCTAGAAGTATAAATTCACATTAAAGAGGAGCCTCAATTCAATTGCCCTGCTATTTTCAGAAACCCAGTTTGTGCTTGCAGGTGGCTGGTGCTGTCTGTGCCAACCTGCTTTACTCTTCCTGACAGCTCTCCACTTCTCAGACCCCCACTGTGATGCCCAGACCTGATGCTGTCCATCAATCCTCATTACGGGGTGGGAGATGCTTTTTGAAGGTCACTATCACAGGGAGAAGAGACAGCCATGAAGTGAAAACATGCACAAAATCAGGCAAGCTATACAGAAATTTTCTCAAATTTGCAAAAATAGGAAGCTGGGAATAAGTTATTTGGAAGCTAAGCCTAAACTGGAGTTTGAAGACAAAAAAGGGCCAAATACCAGTGAGAAAATTTCTTCAAGGCTTCCCACAAGGACATTTGGACTACTTTGGCCACAGTCTGGTGCCTCCTCAGGGTCACCTGCAGCTGCAATGACGGTCAGTGTTTTCCCAATATTGTGTTACAAAATATTGTCACACAAGATCCCCAGCAGCCATGGGGCATCACACAGCTTAGAGGCAGAGGGACATAGTAGTTCACAACAGACACAGGGTAATTGCTGCATTTCAATGAGCTGGGCATAACCAAGACTCTTTGGTAGAATGAAATTACTGATGTCACTAACAGAGGTGAAATGGAATGGGGTAGGAAGGAAAGAAGTCCTCTCCAGACAGGACTCTCACTGATTTTGAGGTTAAAAGAAAGGCGGAAACAAAAAAGAGGTTTAAAATTCTAAAAATCAATGTGTTCAGTACCCTTACATATTCAGCTGGCAAGTATTTGTAGCTCTGTGTCCTGGAACTCATCTTTATTGAAAAAAAGTTAGGAAGGAGGAGCTTTCTACAGCTAAAAGATGGGATCTGAATCAGCAATGCAGCCAGTCACAGATGTAAAAAAATAGGAAAACAATATAACATCAGTATATTTTGGTTTACCTACTACAGCAGCACGGAGGAGGAGGAGTCTCTGTAGCTTCTTGGCCCTGGGGTTTCACAAAGGGTGCATTCAAGATTTTTGCCCTAGCCTCTAAGTTAAAAGAATACCTACACTGCAGCCTCCAGCTTTCCAGAGCTCCTGATGGAAAAAAGGCCACTGAGTTCACCAGTGTTCCCTGGAATTTGTTCCTGAGAGCTTAGAAACTGCAGGTTTGTGTGCCTGGTTTGCACTAGAGAACAAGCAGCCGAGGGCAAGGGTCATGCTCTGCAGACGGTGCCAGATGGATGCCAGACAAACTCTTCATTTTACTGTCCAGGACAACCACCAAGCTTTTGCTTCCTGGTCAAAGTTGCAAGGCATCCAACAAGAGCAATTTACCAGCTAGAGGAGTGTATTTTTCCAGTGCCAATCCAGGTCTTAAGTTTGCTTATTCTCCTCACGTAGCACAACTGGCAGAAGTAACAGAGCGAGATCAAAAGGAAAAGAAACTACATGCGAAAAGATGAAGTATGAAATAATGCTGGTAATAGACAAGCTGCGATTCATGATCAAAGAAATTAATCTGGCCCCAACTATATAAATAAAGAAGTATCTTCCTCCATTTCTGAAAGAAAGAATTTGTTGTTTGCCCTCATATCACGCAATCCTTTCAAGTGGAGCTATACTTAGGTAGCTGAAAGGAAAAAAAGTAACAGAGCACCTCAAATTTTGTCTATTTTGCTTTAATCATCATGAAAGAGGGTTCTCCTGGGATCTCACTGCTTTTCCATTCATGTTATGTATAATCCACAAAATAAATAATCAAATCCAAGAGCATTTTCCATTCCACCTAAATGAGGAGAGTGTCAAAACAAGGTCTCCTGACCATTACCAGCTCAAAGCCAAGGCTCCTCAGCAGCCAGATCAGCACTGCATGCCCCACACATTTCCCCTCAACTGTCACAGAGTGGATGTGTGAGACATAAAATGTCCCACCACCATCTCCCTGGAAAGGCAGCACCCACCCCATGGGGTTTCCTGGTTCCTTGAATTCAGCTGGAGCAAGAGGCTCAGAGAGGGCTTGATGAGCAGGTGGTGGAAGCACATGGAAAGAAATGGTTTTCCTCCTATACAAACTGACCTCAAAGCCTGAGAAAGGAAAAGTGCCTCAAGCCCCTCATACTCTGACACATGAGCAGCTCTGCAATGAGAAGGCTGTCTCCAGGTCTGATGCTGATGCTCAGGTGACCAAAAGAGATCCCCCCCCACTGGAGTCCTGCAAGACCCCCACCTAGGAATAGACTTTTAGACTCCAGGGAAAAGGAAATATTTTCCCTGCTTGGGGGGAAACAAATTTAAAAAAAAGATATTTTACTATTCAGAAAAAGGCAAATAAAAAAAAATACCTAGAAATTTGAATTTTTCACTTTGGCTTTTAAAGTCTCAAAGACCATTTGCCTGCCATCTTATTTATTAAGGACACATGATGCTATGCCATGCCCAAGACCAGGAAGCAGCAGAGTTTCTGTGACATGCCAGGCCTGAATGAATTGTTGATTTTCTCCCTCTACCCCATGCCAGAAATGGGTCCAGACCCATCTCCCAAATTCAGGAGAGGTTAAAGCCAGAGGCAGCACCAGCACTGCCTTCCTTGGTGTGTGCAGATGCCTTGTGCTCAGACATTTTGTGTCAGTCAGGAAAATGTTATAGCATTTCCTGCTGAAATGGATGGACTCCCAGCACATCTGAGCAGGGAGATTTTGCACAGAGAAGTGCATCAGCCTGACACCTGTAATGACAAATGGGCACTCTGCAAAGCTGAGCTTTCAAAGCCTTTGTGCTCCCATGGGAAGGACCAATCTCCGCAAGACCTGGGCTCATACTTTTCTTTTACTGACAACACAGTGTGCAGAAAACTTTCAAAATCCAAGAGAAAATGTGGAAGGTTTTAGATTCTATTTTGTTTTTCAGTGTCACCTTTGGAATACACAGAATGTCCTCATAGAACAGAAATTTCCATGCAATTTGATGATTGCATACCAAGAGTTTTTGGTGTGGTTGTTCCTGAACAGAAGGTGAATGTTAGGAAGCTCATTAAAGGGAAATGTGCCAGAACCATTGGAATTAATTCTGTTCTTGCTGACAATGGCCAAGGCATCGCCACAAAAACCTGAACTACTTGTCTCTGCCCCTCCAGAGAGAAAACAGCTCCTCTGACAATCTCTGCTAGCAGATGAAACAGTTCATTTCAGCTCTTCTTCCCTCATATATTATCTCTTACCCATTTAAATAAAACACTCTGAGGCATCTGCTGTTTTTTCAGGGGAGCTACCACTTCCATACAAGCCCCTTGCCAATTACTGTCACACCAATCATTCCAGCATAAATTTGGACTGTATATATTTTCATAAACACTTCCTTTATGTACAGTAATTTCACGACCATAAGGCGCACAGGATTATAAGGCGCACCTCCAGGAGTCGGCAAATTTCGCAACTTTGTACATTATATAAGGTGCACTGGACTATAAGGCGCACTTTTTTTTTGCAGCGAGGAGCCATGCCACATGCAACAAAGTAACAAAATAGTAACAGAATCGTGTAATTACAGGGTGTGCTGGCTTGGTTTGGGGTTGGGCGGGCTCAATGACGCTCGGGGCTGCCACTGGTGCCGGGCGCCCGAGCCGCACAGTGGTGCTGGGAACCTGTGTCACACTGCACTGCCGGAAACACGTTCTGCCCCACGTTGCTGGGCAATTCTGCCGTGCCACGGTGCCAGTCACCCGCGCCACAGTGCTGGGCAACTGTGCTGTGTGACTGTGCTGGGCGCCCGTGTCCTGCTGCTTTGCCGAGTGCCCGTGCCGCATCGCTGTGCCAGGTGCCCCTGCTGCACCACAGGGTTGGGCAACTCTGCTGTGCGACTTTGCCGGGAGCCCGTGCCGTGCAGTGATGCTAGGAGCCCAAACTGCTCGGCGGTGCTGTCACTGGCTCCCCCCACCGGCTCCCCTGGCTCACACTTCCGGGTTGGCAAATTTTGCAACTTTGTACATTATATTAGGCACAGTGGAGTATAAGGCGCACTTCTGGGTTCAGACCAAAATTTTAGTCAAAAGGATGCGCCTTTTACTGTACATTGGTCACCTGATAAATAATTGGAAAGCAAAAAGTGACTCCTGGTACCAAGGCTGGTGGTTCTGCTCAGGTTTGGGGTTTGTTTCCTATGGCAGACTACAGTTACTGCTGTAGGATAATATTTTAAAAAACCCATTTCATACTTGATAAGATTGAAGAGGAAATACTGTTCAAGCTCAGGCAGAGAGAAGACAACGTGAGACGGGACAGGGTTTATGTTGGACAAGGGACAATATGGAGGCAGAAAGTGGGAAATAGAATAAAGAAACAATAGAGCCCCATTTTTCCCCTTTCTGTGTGCTGAAATACAAGACGCTCGTTTTTCCTTCAATAATAAATGTTTCTACTACACAGCATGTCCTTCTACTAATTAACATTTTTAAACTAAACACCTTGATTTATTGAAATGGTTTTTGTTCTTATCTAGGGGGGGATTTTTGTCAGTTTTTGTCTAAAACAGAGAATAACACCAAAAATAAGTCACTAGAGAAAGAATTCTCTCAGTGTTTGATTATTGAGGCCCTTCAGTTAAAACAGCATTTGCACACTTCAATAATTCCATCCCAACTTGTGCAAAATATTGATAAGATAAATTTTTTTTTTTAATTATCCTAGACACAACTTGCTTTTTTTTCATTCACCACAAGTTTAATGTGCTTTCTCTAAGAAGCAGCAAAAGGGACTGATTTTTATTCATGGTCTTGTCTCTTTACCCACTTCTATTAAAAGTCCTCAGCAGCATGAGTGTCAATGTTGGTGCCACTGGTTTTAAAAAAAAAAAAAAAACAGAAAAGAAAATAAAGCTTGAGAGAAACCCAAAACAAACACTGAGCCACTTTTTATTACTGACAGCAATCTGAGCAGAGCTGCAGCCCCCACCCAGCAGCCAACTTGACCTGGGCAACAAACTTTGAGGGACCCGAGATGTGTCCTTCTGAAATGCCACACTTCCCCTTAACCTGGAATTTGACAGCATTACAGCATTTATAATTCCTCAGTTTTATAACTGCCTGTCTGCTTTAAGACCTTGGAGATATAACATTACAATCCTTGCTGCAAAACTGAACTCTTTGGAACTTCCTGCACCAAAATAATCCAACCTTGATTAGTAATTCATCTGCCCAAGGAAGGAGCAATATTTGCTTTACAGTGCAAGTTTGGGGACTGATTTTTATGGCCTGGAATGTGTAAAGAAGTATTCACAAAATGGCAAAATGTAAGGCATATCCTGGCAGGCTAATTTTAGGAAACTAAATTATCAAGTTTTAACATTAAATCTAAAGCTGGAGCAGTGCAGGATGAGGGAGAGAAACAATAAAGACACCATTTTAAAAACAGTACTTTTGTAATCTCCCCATTCAAAGAGTTTGGAGAAATATTCATGCACACAGTCTGACAGCTGAATCACTTCCTTTTGCTGTGCATCCCTTTTGCTCTTTCTGTATTATTCATTACCGCAGAGACACGGTGATTCAATATTAATTTAATTTGCATATATTAAATGTGCTCAGAGTATTTGCACAGCTTGACTAGAACTACGGAACCAGCTTTTCAAATTCAGATAAAATTTCCAAATTCATGGCAAAGGCCACAGGATGCAGTTATTTTGCTAAACTGGCTGTGGAACAGAGTCACTTCTTAACTCCTCAAATTTAACTATTCATGGAGAGGTAATTACAGTAATTTCACAACCATAAGGCGCACCGGACTATAAGGCGCACCCGCCGGGAGTTGGCAAAATTCGCAACTTTGTAGATCAGATAAGGCGCACCGGACTATAGGGCGCACTTTTTTTTTGCAGCGAGGCTCCGCCCCCAGCTCCCTCCGCGCGGTTGCTGGCCGAGGCCCCGCCTCAACCCGGCAGTCATTGGCCCCCGGGCCCGCCTGTACCTGGCAGGGGCGGTGCCGCGGGGCCCCAGGCCCGCCTGCATCCGGCGGGGCCGGGGCATGGCCGCCACCCCTCCGTGCTGCCTCTCCGGGGCCGGGCTATGGCCGCCACCCCTCCGTGCTGCCTCTCCGGGGCCGGGCTATGGCCGCCAGCCCTCCGTGCTGCCTCTCCGGGGCCGGGCTATGGCCGCCGCCCCTCCGTGCTGCCTTTCCGGGGCCGGGCTATGGCCGCCACCCCTCCGTGCTGCCTGCACGGGGCCAGGGGGTGCCTGTGGAGGGGCGGCTCCGCCTGCACGGGGCCGGGGGGTGCCTCTGGACGCGCGGCTTCGCCTGCACGGGGCCCGGGCGTGCCTCTGGAGGGGCCGTCCCGCTTGCATGGGGCTGGGGGGTGCCTCTGGAGGGGCGGCTCCGCCTCCACGGGGCTGGAGGGTGCCTGTGGAGGGGCTGTGCTGCCTCCACGAGGCCCGGGCGTGCCTCTGTAGGGGCCGTGCCGCCTCCACGGGGCCGGGGGGTGCCTTTGGAGGGGCGGCTCCGCTTGCACGGGGCCGGGGGGTGCCTGTGGAGGGGCGGCTTTGCCTGCACGGGGCCGGGGGGTGCTTCTAGAGGGGCCATCCCGCCTGCACGGGGCCAGGGTGTGCCTGTGTAGGGGCGGCTCCGCCTGCACGGGGCCCGGGCGTGCCTCTGGAGGGGCGGCTCCGCCTCCACAGGGCCGGGGCGTGCCCGCCCCTGCTCCGCCCCACCTCCACCTGGCAGCCATGGCCCTGCCGGCTCCCCCCGTGGCTCGCAGCTCGCACTTCCGGGTAGGCAATTTTTTTGAACTTTGTCCATCAGATAAGGCGCACCGGACTATAAGGCGCAATTCCGGGTTCCAGGGAAAATTTTAGTCAAAAGGGTGCGCCTTATAGTCGTGAAATTACTGTACTTCTGTTCTGCATATCAGCAACAGCTGACAAGCCTTATGCATTAGCATCTTTTTCCTTTGTCAGACCCTTCTTCTGCATCTGTGCCTGCCTCAAAGCTTTTCAGAAAGTTTCTGTTGATCAGTAGTTTTCCTTTTGAAAATCATACAATTGGACAATTACAAAAAAAGATCATCATGTTTTGAGAGCAGAGGGAATCTGGACTTTCACAGTCACCTTTTTGCTGCTTGCATCAGTGTAGGAATAGGTCTGTGATGCTAAGTGTTCCAGATCCCATTCCCTGTCTCCCCACACCAGTGAGGGAGGAGGTAGAGCTGGGGGAAGATGTTTCAAAGACTTTATTTTGCTTCTCATTATTCTGATTGTGTCAGTGTAATAAATTCAGTTAATATCTCTGCTTCAAGACTGTTTTACCAACGACAATATTTGATGGGAGATCTCTCTCCCAGTCCTTATCTCGACTCATGAACCCTTGGTTGTGTTTTCTTTCCCCTGCCCAGCTGTGGAGGGCAGTGAGAGAGGGGCTTTGGTGGGTGCCTGGAATCCAGCCAGGGCCAACCCACCACACCAAAACAGCGCTGGTAACCAAGAGCCAGCTTTAGTAAAATATTAAAGCCACCAGTCTATAAGGAATGGATGTGAAGGGGGTTGGGAGATCTCAAGAACATTGCCAGGGTCCTGGGTGTCTGTAACACGTATGATTTAATGCACAGAATAACCTAGGCTAGCCACACTCCATTTTACTACAGAAAACGAGAAGGGAATTAGTGTAGTCTTTACCAGTCTCACCTGAGGAAACTGTGGTTTTGGTCTCCAAATGTGGTGATGTTTTCACTCTGAGTCACAGTGAGTAGGACACACACGCACCACTGCCTCCTGGGTTAAGTTATAGCCCAAAGAAAAATAAATTCCTTTTTAGTTTCAATAAGCAACTAGCTAAAGTATCAATATGATGGAAACAGCAAACCAGTCTGCTTCTGCAGCCCCTCAAAAATACTTATACATGATTACATGGATTACTCTGTTGTGTTATAAAATCTCTTATATAAATTCTATAAATTTATGAAGTTCTATCATAAATTTCAAGTTCTTTTCCTAAGCAATTGCAGGGCTGCGTGTTGTGTCCCCCAGCTCCCTTGAACTTCATCTTTGTGATGCCTGGAAACCTTCTACTCGGCAAATTGGTGGCATATGAATCAAAGCAGCTCATTCTGTGCCAGCAGTACTCCTTCAATTGTTACTTTTTAAATTCAGCAGCCTATAGTAATTTTAAAATTCCAAATGGGTGGTGGCCAGTCTCTTTCACTTCTACCAGTAAAGAAAACTGGAACAAGCAGCAGAATGCCAAGTACAGCCACTCCCTAAACTAAGGCACATCAAAACCACTTGGTCAGGGAGATCAAAACAAAGTGGTACAAGTACAACAAGAGGCAAACACAGCTATAAAACTGTGTATGACTCATTGACTGACTACAGCAAATAGCAGAAATTTAACCAATAGCCCATTAAAGAGTAAAAAGCCTTAAAAGTCAGCTGCAAATGTTTTTAAAAAATCAGGTGAAATTTGAAATTCCTATAATAACAGCAAGAACTGCAATATCCCTGTGTTCTTAACAGTTTCCAGCAGAAATCTAAAACAAAGCCTCATACTAGCTACTATGAAGAATATTAACTCTATCCCAGAAAAAACAGCACAGTCCTAAAGGAGAATACCAACATTTCCCTGCTCCCTGTATCTTCTTCAGTAGAATCAGCTGTATCAACATCTGGTCAACCAATGCATTCAGATCTCTTCATCTCCCCTCCATCGAAAGAGTCCTGAGGGACTGCAAAGCACAAAGCTTGGCAGCCAGGCAAGCCTGCCACTGAAGCACTGACAGCTCAGCACAAGCTTGGGAGACTTCTTCATTGCAGCATGAAGCTGAGCTCAACTTTTGGTTGCCTGCATGGGCACCATCCTTCAGTCAAGCCAGCCTGAAGAGAAACAACAAATGAGAAATCTGTTTATTAAACTGCGTTAATAAAACTTACTCTGTCACGTGTCATCTGTGTTTGTGTATTGAAAGCAAATAGTGGAAGAATTAAATTGATGTTCTGTAATGGCAGTTCATGCTAAATAATACTCCATGGTAAAGGTGTTAATTAAAAAGTTATTGGAAAATCTAATGCTAAAGCAGTTGAGCTAGTTTTGCTTAAGCACCAGTTAAAAATTAAGAAATTAATATATGATTTAAAATATATTTATAAAATTCTTTATCTGTATTTTTCATTAAGCCCATATTTGGGATGAAGACCACTCTGGAAAGTTGAAATTATTGTCTACTAATAGCACTGGTCTCAGAGAATTTTATCTAAGCATTTTTTTAGGTCAGAGTTATCCTTTTTAAAAGCAAAACAGATCTAATTTCCCATTTACAAAGTCCAATCCCTGCTTGATTTGCAGTCCAGATTTTGCAGCATTGTGCTAATTCGTGAGAATAAGAGAGATAAAACCCCTAGAAAGAAAAAGAAAACCAGTTTTGTTTCACTGTGTTAGGAGCAGGAAAGACAAAGAATTAACAGGTGAAATAGGAAAGGCAGGGCAGAGAGAGAACAAAAACTTCCCCTGGCTCCTTGCTTTTCAATGGCTATGAACAGCCCCTCCTGTCTATCCAAAAACACTGCAGAGTCCTGAGTCCCACAGGACATCAGCTGTGCAAAGATGGGGCATGAACACAAGGTGAGTGATTGTCTTTGTCTGTGTCTTCATGGATTCAAACAGCCTCTGTGCCCACTCCACTTCCCAGGCTGCAGGGCTGCATCCCAGACCCCTAGAGCACAGCTCTGGCCTTGCTGGCAACCCTCTTCTTCACCTGCTCGCGCCCCTAAATTTAGGCAGGAACTTACAGCAGAGCCAGCTGGATTGACACTCAATCCCTTTCAGGAAGAGAGCCTTTAAAAAACCATTGATCACCATCACCTGCAGGAAACGATTGCACGTGGGGTTTTTTAAAACAAAATAGTAGCTGAGTTTCCCACTGAGTGGTATTATTCTTCTGTCTCCAGGAATGTGTGCGCAAAACAAAAAGCACTCCAATTTCACTCTATAATTTCCATGTCTTTTAAGATGCCAGCCCCCCCTGTTACCTCTATGATGAGACTCCTTCTTTCTCAGTGATTCCAGAATTCCTGCTACTTTTATGATGCCAGACTCTCTTCCTCCTCTATGATGCCACACTCTCTTGAACATCCAGGATGACAGAAATCCTCTCCTCTGTGGGGACAGCATCATTTCTCCCTTCCTCAACAATGCTAGGCTGTCTCCATCCTCTCTGCCTCCACCCTCTAAGAAGCCAGACTCCCTATTTCGTCTGTGATGTGAGATTACCTCCAAGCTCTGTGATTCCAGACTCTTTCTTTGTGCTATGGTGCCACATTCCCTCCATCATTTGCAATGGCAGAACTCCCTCCTTTTTTTATACCAGATTATCTCCATCCTATATGATATCAGAGTCCATCTATTTCCAAAACTATTAGAAAGCTAAATGTTGTTTATCCTCGTTCAGAAGGATTGGATAAAGTTGAGAATTAATTTTAGCTAAGTAATATCCCATGGCTAAGTGCTTGTGGACATGGCAGAGAGCCAGGAAAGAGTGATACAGGAGCACTGTGTTGCCAGGGAAGGGACAAAATGACTTCCATAGCTTCTCTCCATTTGTAACTCCTGTAATTATCTCATAAGGTAAACAACCTCCATGATGACAGCTATGTTCAACCACAGCTTTCTCAGATCAGTTTTGTCACATAACATTGATCAGACATATTTTGTCCTATTCTGCCCCATCTGTCTGGTGACAAAAAAGGTCACTAATGTGCAAGTTCAGTGCAGCTCTAGTCACAGCAATTAGACTAGGGACCTTATTCACAAACAATTAGGATGTTGCTGGGTACAAAAACTTATCTGCTGGAGATTTGAGCACTGACTCTCAGCAAGTTATTACGCAGCTAAGCACCACTTCATAAGCTCTTCTGCTCCCCAAAATCCCACTCAACAGTACCAGCACCAGGACTGGAGGCTGAGTCTGAGTATCCAAACAGCACTAAAATTATCCCTGCAGAGCCCTTGGCACAGGGACTGTCAGCAGCAAAGCATGACAGCACAGTTTCCAGGACAGGGAAGAAGCTGGGACAGCACCTTCACAGCTTCAAAATGAGAACAGCCTGCAGGCCTTGGCTGGTGGGAAACACCAAATTGTCCATGGGGTCCTAGAATTAACCTCCTCAGCTTTGCTTCTTAGGCATTCAAGATCAACCCTGCCTTGGGAACAGCAAAATAAGACTTTTGCCTTGTTTTCAACACTAGACCTTCCCTATGGTAGCATCTGGATTTTATCACAGCACTACACCTTGCCACCTTGGATACTAAAGCTCTTCAGACCTCACCCCTGGGCCAGATGCTTAGTTTCTTTTTAAAGATACACTTCAACATAACTTTTGTAGAAGAAAGGGAAAGAGATCAATAACTAAAATGAATAAATCATAAAGGCATCTTTTCCAGAGTCAAAGGAATGAAGGGAAAGGGTGCCAAGGAAGACACAGGGCTATTTGTGCACTTCTAAATCATTCCAGAAACAGGTACAAAAATTGGGGAACACTATATTGTAGGATGCAGAGGTCAGGAACATTGCTCAAAGGCTCAGCCCCTGGCATCAAAGGAGTATATTGAAATTTTAATATCATAGAATAAAGAAACAAACAAACAAGAAAACTCCTTTACATCCCAGTTGGTGGGAAAACAGCACACAATAAAATATGCTCCAAGAAGACACAAAACATAACTGCTAGGAAGTGAAAAATCCAGAGTTTTGCTTCTCAAATAAGATTTTTAGCCAAGTGGAGCACATCAGCATCATACAAATTGTTGTGGGAATATCAGTGTACTGTAATTAGCATTAATTTGGAAATGACTCAGCATGACCATGCATAAAGGATGAATGAATCACTTCTACAGAGTCTCTGGCTGTAGGTAGTCCAGTCACAAGTGTGAGAAGCAGGGCAGTAAGGCTAACACTGAGATACAAACTTAAGCTGCATTTGAAGCTGCCTGACAAAGTCAGTGTCAGTCTAAAGAGGCAAAGGTATTTAGGAATAGACAATCAAGTCAACTGAACATGACAGAAGATCACTTGGATGAAGTTATTTTGTACACAAGGGCTGAAATTAGAAAGCAGGGAGCAAGGCCATGCAGGCAGAGGTGCTTTCAAGGACTGGGATTCAGTCAGGCACAGGCAGGAAATAGCAGCTCTCACAATGAAGAGGTTCTGGCTGTGATCAGGAAAACAAACAGGTCCACCATCTATCTAAGAGGACCAATGTGAGGGGAAAACATGACTCTCAGAGTCATATTTTACCATTTTTCCACAATTCTTTTGAAACTGATGAACAAACTTTCAGAGGAAGGACCAGACCCTTCCAACACCTACCAAAGGAAGAGAAGTGGATTTTGAAGTTGAATATTGGAGCCTTTTTTTCCTTTACGTGTTCTGTATTTGAATGAATGACTCCCCTCAGTGACTATCTCATACTGTGTGTTTTTCAACAACACAGGCAGGGGTGGAACAGAACCCCTTGGATTGCATAGCTGCAGCATCCCAGGGTACTATAAAAATAGAGATGGCTACAAATCAGGAACTGGTCTCCTTTGCCCAAGCAGGATTCAATCATAGAGTAGTTAAATTTAACCATGGTTAATTCGCCTCTTTCCAACCCCCTGCCATGGGTAGGGACACCTTCCACTGTCCAGGTTGCTCCAAGCCCTGTCCAGCCTGGCCTTGGACAGTTCCATAAAACATGAACATTACCAGAAAAATAGGACTGTAATCTTGATTGGTCCACATTCTATTTGATTCAGTTCAACATCAACATCAAAATTAACGTATTTCTCTTAAAAACAAGGCCACTTTAAATTCACTTTCAATTCCTAATATCTGAAAAAACTCAGATCTATTAGAAAGCAAAGATAAATTTAATTACCACAGTAAAACAAACAGCCAAATGTATTCTAGTTCTGACATCCTAAATATTAAGCCTTAAAATTTTATTCTGTTTGTATTAGGCCTTCCTATACACTCTGTTAGAATTTAATTAGTGTTTAAATTCTAAACACACTTTTAGAATTTAAGATTTCCTAAGTATGGAAAATTAAAGCTTTTTTCCTTTGAAAAATACAAGAAAAGACAGTCCTCAGGAAAAAAGCACACAGGGTTAATCTCTAACTGTAGGAGCCCATGAGAAACCAGATGCTGAAATCAGGTGGATGCAAGTATAAATGATGTGAAACTGCTCACATTCAACAGACCCATAGAGAGGCTTTCAAAAAGAGTCAGCTGGCCAGAGATCACCAAAGGAAAAAAAAATAAAAAATCCCTCAGATGCAGGCAGCAGTGATAGAGAATTGTTTTGTTCAAGATAGAAAATCAAGATCCTGTCCTCATGTGGTAGTAAAGATCCCTGGTAACCTCCTTAAAATGGGACTATCCAGCTTTCTACTTTGTCTCTAATTTGGCTATTTCCTCCCTCCACAGCCCCTTGGGAATCACTTTATACTATTCCAGTTTGCAAAGACACCTTTGCTCCCTGTCTTTATTTCCCTGGAGCAGTGCAGCATATTGGCATGTATCACATATCCTCAATTCCAGACATTCAGGTGCCACACATACAGGTGGGCAAAATGCACTCAAAAAAAGCATCATGACAAGCAAGCAAAACCAGATTCAGGCTCATTTTGGCAACAGCAAAAAAAGTATCCACTTGTCACATTGCTTTGATGTGCCATTTTTCAAAGGGCACCTCTATTTATGTCTCCTGATTATAAGCACCATTACTGGGCACAAACAAGACAGTTCAACAGCCAGCTAAATGGTCTGCACACAGAGTTGTTATAGATGCAGAGTTCACATGGGGAAAACATATTTACCCTACTCATGATGCCTCTTTGAAAATGTCAAGGTACTGCCCTAGACCTCTAGAGACAAAGCTCAGCAGTGCACAGCATCAGTTCTGAAAATGAGCCCATGAGGACTCTTTGTTTCAATAACTCTGTTTACATCAATTCCCAACTTAAAACCACAAGTCATGAAATAAAAACAAAGTTTTACAATGCAGTGCTTTCAGTTCAGAGCAGTTCCCCTTCCCAGACATGACCTTTCTTTGTAAAATTCAGTATGAAATGCTTGAAAAGCTTGAAAAACTGTAGTATCTTTACCCTATAAAGCATAATTTCCCCATAATTATGTATCATTCTATTCCTGAATTGTAAGAGAGAGTTCCTTCATGAGAATTTATAGTATGCCATTGTCTTCCCCAAAGTTCTGGCAATTTATAAGAGCAGAAGACTTAGCCATTCATAAAGGCAGAATTAGAAAAAGGGTTATTGAAAATCCCACCAAGTTCAGGGCCTAGGAAATCATACTTACATGACAAAATATTAGAAGAGGGTAGTTGTGTTTTCTTGCCATCTCCTAAATTTCCCTGTCATCCTGTGAAATATTTCTACAACAGAATTACTGTGGTGAGTGAGCCAACAGCTGTAATGATGGAAATTAGAATCTGTTCCACCACAGAACTCTGACAACCTGTAGGCTTACAAATAATGCAGAACAGCACAGTCAGATGCAGTTAGCTCAGCTTTCCCTATAAGAAACTCGATGCTGTGAGGTGTGAAAAACATCTTGAGTGCTAGTAGAGTTAGAAGTCACGAATTCTGTGCCTCCCTTGTGTGGCGGGGAGCTGGGCTCGGTGCTCAGCAGTGCCAGCAGGACCAGAGCACGGCCCACACTGCAGCACAGCCTGGCACAACACAGGCAGCCCCGGGTTTCTCACACAGCAGAAGAGCCAGCAGCAGCAGGAAAGGTGTAATTCACAGAACCAAAAGGTTGGGAGAGACCTTCAACATCATCAAGTCCAACCCATGTCCTAAAGCCTCAACTAAACCATGGCACTTTTAAACACATCCAGGGATGGTGACTCCACCACCTCCCCAGAGACAATTCCAGTACTTAACCACTCCTTCTGTAAAAAAACTTTTTCCTCATATCCATCCTATATTTCCCTTGGCATAGCTTAAGGCTGTGTCCTCTCATTCTGTCAGTGCTGCCTGGAGAAAGAGACCAACCCCACCTGACCACAGCCACCTTTCAGGGAGCTGTAGAGAGTGATAAGGTCACTCCTGAGTCTCCTTTTCTCCAGGCTGAACAAGCCCAGCTCCCTCAGCTGTTCCTCACAGGGTTTGTGTTCCCAGCCCCTCCCCAGCCTCATTGCCTCCTCTGGACATGCTCCAGGTCCTCTGTGTCCTTCCTAAACTGAGGGGCCAGAACTGGACACTCACCAGTGCTGAGTACAGGGGAAGAATGACCTCCTGCTCCTGCTGGCCACACCATTCCTGATCCAGGAGCCATTGTCCTTCTTGGCCACCAGGGCACACTGCTGGCACTGTCCAGCCACACTGTCCCCAACCTGTAACATTACAGGGGGTTTTGTGGCCAAAATGCAGAGAAAAGGTTGAAATGTGTGACTAAGTCTGGGAGCTGTGAAGTGTAGTTACACAAAAGCAATGTATCTGTAGATTCTGGTAGCTGTGCAAAGGGAGTTTGCCAATTGAAAAACTGAAAGATTTACTGGGGGTAAGAGTGCTGGCAGGAGATTCCTCCTGCTAAGGAGAAAAAGTTATAAAACAGGTGCTAGAAATGCAAATGCCATTTAATTAAGATTAAGCACTCTGGACACTGTTTAGAATTACCTGCACATGTTCCTTCAGAGCAAATACCCAGCTTAACAAAAGTGTGTATACTCAGTCTCTAACAATTTCATAACACTTTATAACAGAAGCCTCTTTGTACTTCTTTCTTTTTGAAGAATAAGCCAGATAATGAGAGTATTGAAAACCATTTCAAAATTGAATAAACATGAAACTCTAAGTGACCCCTGTAATTATCTATTGCTCCTCATTGAGAGGCATCATTGCTCAGCAGCCTCATGCTGATCCACCTTTCAGATATCACTGCCTTCCCAAAGCTCACTAAAAAGGTCATTCTTGGGCTCTAAGGATGCAATTTAAAACTTAGCTGTGGAAATAACCTTGCATCTTTAATGATGTGTTACAATCCTCCTGCAAAATACTAATAATTTGTAAGCCTTGTGGAGATAATTGTGTTTACCCAAACCCATAAGTCTGAAGTATTGAAGTGCTGGGGTTTAAATATCAGTGGCCAGGTCCCTGTGCAAACACATTCATTTTAATTCAACATATTGACTTCTTTCCTCTCCACACATTCTGCCCTGTCATTTAGAGCCAAGGAAAGTAAAAGCTGTATCTGCTGGCCTTCTAGCTTTATTTTTGTCTTCTTTCAGAAAAGGACTCCTGTGAAGGACCATACCAAATTAGTGTGACAGAAAACAGCAGTTGCAGAAAAATTGAAAGAATAGAATTTGCCATATCATACTTGCACACTGAAAATTAAGACATACAGGATACCCAGTTGCCATGAAAACAGATGCAACTCTTGGCTGCTGTGATGGTGGTCAGACCCTCAGAAGAAAAACAATGCAACAGAGCTGTGAGCAAAGGGGCTGGATCCCAGACATCTCTCATGTGATGGAGCAAACATGTACCCTCGTGTACCTCTCTTGGTACATCTGATATCTTTCCTAAATGCCATGTCTTAGACTTGCATTCCTACAAATAGGAAAAAAAAAAAGCACCTAATATTTCCCTCTAGTATTTCCCAAAAAGAAAAATCAGAATAACACACATGCTTGAAAGCTCAGAGGAAGAATCAAGAGTTTCTGATATTTTTTTCTTAAACAACCAGCATTTTCTAGGTGTTCAGGGCTGAAAATCACATTTATTTTGCTCCTTTCTGCCTCATGTTCAGACAAGCAGAAGTTATCCAAAAGCACACTGAACAGACCAGCTGGTTGGGTTTTTTCTTATGTAAAGCAATAAATTGCAGAAGGTTACATAGAGCAAGAAAAGAGTTTATTGCAGTTCACATCACCAGGAACCAAAGTAACACGGCATGAACAAATTGAAATTAGTTACAGGCACTTGCTACTATTTCTACAGTGTTGTGCCATCACAGATGAGATTAAATAATGCCATGGTGGGGAGGGGGAGGGAAAAGAGCTTCCTCTAATCTCTCCTATCAAATTACATCCAGGTTAAGAAAGGAATTAAAGGATCTCGTTTTTCATTTCCAGGAAGATAAAGTCAGCTAGATCACCCCACACTGGGGGTGGGGAGGCAAGATGGGATTCTGGTCTAACACCCACATCCTTTGACAGTTACTGCAGGGAAATCCAGGGTTACATTTTGGGGTGTCCTGGCAGAATTTTGGATGCCTACAGGAGAAGGCAGAGATGCATTTCCTGCAGAAGGGTCCTTTCTGTCCCAGCTCAGTAGCTCAAGGTTGTGCATACTTGGGGTCCCTAACCTAGCTGAGATCCCACCTGTGGAGCTTTCCAGGCTGTGGGTACAGGTTGTCAGCACGGGGCAGATGTTTCCACAAACTCTGTGTTTGGAAAATGTGGCCAAATCTATTTGAAGAACTAGAATCACCAACATATGGTCTAACCCATCAAAACATCATTCCCTTCACAGAAAATGAAGATTATGAAACCCAAACTTTTCCTGATGTTTCAGATTTTTTCCTCCAAGCATCTCAAAACAGGGATTTTATTCGCATACAGGAGAATCACCATTAGGATTTCCTTTGTCCAATTTTTTTTTTCAAAGGCTCTTGTAAACAGTCCTGTAAAAAGAAATCTAGGGCATTCGATTTTGAGGACATAATTGCCAATCCTGCCCTTAATTATCATAGATCACTTCACTTCTGGCAATGATATGACCAACCATTCCTTCAAGTACAATTGCTCTTTTCTGCAAAACTTATCTGATAATTTTGCAAATATCAATTCAGAACTAAGGGCAGAAAAAAAGGGCCACCACTCAACTGCACCTCAGGGCACATGGTCTATGCAGGACTTTCCACCTCTCTTTTTACCTTATTACATAAAACCTAAACACATTGAGTAGTTTCTTCAATATGCTCAATAATCACCACTGAAATTTTCATTAGTTAAAATTCATTCTCCTCAATAAAAACACAGATGGCTCCTAAAAGTGTCTTCTGCTGTACCAAACTGTTCTATCCATCTTCACCACACACTTAGCAGGCACTAAACTGAACACTTACAAAATCTGGGTTCCTGTGAAGTGCAATGGTGAAGTAAATGCTGTCATTTGATTATCAGCAGGATTACAATGAGTTTGATTCAAGGGGTGGTGCCAATGGGGCTTTCTGAGGTCTTCAACATGAGAGCAGCATCTCTAAAAGCTCTTAGTAATTCCTGTAAATTAATTCACCAGCATCTACTCTGTCACTGTTAATGAAGAATCATTTGCTCCCTTAGGGTCCCAAATAGGACATTTTACTACATCTCATGAAATATCTTTTTAAATTGTAGTTGTGATGCAACAGAATTACCAGTTTGCAAAAAATCTCTACCACTGTGACTCCCTTTGCAAATGGCACTGGAGAAGGTGATGGTGGCAGGTTCCCTTCCCTGCCTGCTCAGGTGGACAGGTTACCCCATGGGGCTGGTGCAGAAGGTGTCAAGTAAGGCGTGAAAGCTCAGTGATTTCCCTTTTCCTGGCCTTTTCTGCATGTGCTCTGCTCTTCTGGAGATGTCCAACAATGAGGCAAGCCCTCCATACCAGCACTGATAGCAGAGTGACATAGCACTAATGAAACACTTGGAATGGCCATTATTCTTACAGAACTAGTGAGAATTAGAATGGAAAGCCCAGACTGAGTCATTCATACACTGATCTATTTATACAAATGAGATCTAGTTATCTGGTCTGCTTCAATCAGCTGCTTTTGGTAAAGCTGAATCAAGAAAGAATTGTCTTAGAGCGAGAAATGATATGCAGAATAATTAATCCTCTTTCCTTTACTTGTTTACAAAGTATGTTCACACAAAAAAAAGCTCTCCCTCCATTTTTATGTTCATACATGCTCTCATGCTTTTTTCCCCCGTTTAAAATATTAATTTACTCAAGAGCTTAGACTAGCATCCATCAGATGCTATCAAAAAAGCTACTGATGAGCCAAAATTATCTCTGCTAGTATTCAAATTATCATCAGAGGGATAAATGTGTGTCAGTCTGAAATGACTGGTCCTGCAAAGCATGAATGGCTTAAAGGTCACCCCCTAAATTGCCTCTGTGACTTGTAGCACGTCAGCAACAGTCAGGATGTCATCCACTCCCTAGGAGACAAAGTTTAATAAAATTTCAAGGACAAAGGTTTGGACTTTAGAAGAGGGTTTCCTTTACCGCCAAAACCCAAATATTATTCATTTTTACAACAAAGAACATTATCATGAAAAAAGCCGTGCACATTCTAATATTTAATTAGGGGTAAAAGTATTTCAGCAAAATTTCCTCATCACAAAGACAGGGTTAGAGGAGAATTTAATTACGATACTTATTGAAAATGTGTTAGCTTTACAATTCTCTCTCCTTCTGTCACAGTTCTCCATTAGGCATAAAAAAACAGCTCACAGACCAGGTACTCTGATTAGAACAGCAGCTTATGAATATAATATAAGCTGTTGAACATACTGCAAGCAACAGAACTTTAAAAAAAGTCTCTTTTTCTGCATGAAAAATTACCTCTCCCAAAATTGCACTGATACTCTGAGTCCTGGGATGCTGAATATAACATGTGGCACATAAGCTTTGCTAGTTTTCTTTGTGTTAGATATTTCCACACAGACCTCTCACTCCCACCAACCACTGCTGTGGTGCATCATACTCTGTCAGCTATTTCCAGTTTGCAGTATATGACTGATCCTTTAAGTCAGTGATTAATATTTCTCCTCTCAGAGACCTTTCAAAATGGCTGATTAGCATTTTTAGAAGAATTTTGGGAAGCACTGCATTGCCTAGTTATTTGATGGCAGTTTTCTTTCACCTCCACAAGCACAAATCCCTTCTGCAAACTCTAGAAATGCAAAAAATTTAAAAGGTGAGAAAATAGTTTCCAGTCTAGGAGGTCAGAATGTCATATTCATTTGAGTTTAAGTAATATTGATAATCTAGTAGCAACAACAGCAAATGTAAGAGTCATAGAAATTAATGTGGTAGTTATGAGAAGATTTGAATCAAATTTAGAGATACTGCATTGCAATAAAAATTATTGTTTTAAGAAGAATTTGTTCCATGTATTGTCTTACACTTCTAGTGAATTTAAAAACGAAACAAAACAAAAACAAAAAACCACAAAACCCTGCTTTTCTTTACCACTTTAAATTAAAAACCCTTAGCTTCTTATCTTGAATATTCATTTCATTCAAAGGATAGCTGTACTTTAACCAAAGATGATAAAAGGCATTAAGCCACATTGGGTTTTATGAAGTCAGAGACAAAAGCTCATTAAAGATTAAATTCTGCTGGCAATCCATCATGCCGCCTTGAAGGTAATTCTGAATTGTGGAATTAGGCTTTGGGAATACATCTTTCTACCCAATTCACACACTGTCATTCTTCAGCTCCCATTAGAAGAGGTTACCAGCATGTACCCCTGATTAGACAGGGAACCAGGTACCTTGACACGTCTTGAAACACCTCTCAATTATACTGGGAATGAAACTGCTTTAGAATCCATGACTTGGGAGCATCAGGGCTTCAGCTCTTTCACTGCAAAACAGGATTGACTGCACACTAAGACAGCACCTAAATAGATAAAAGAGAAAGCTGGGGAAAGATAAGATCAGAAATTCAACAACAACAAAAAAGTTAAAAAAAACCCCAAAAAACCAGAATGTCTAATTTGCCTGAGTTCAGAAGGAATGAAAACAGGACTGGGAACTGAAAGCAGAAAGCAGATCTTCTGGTCTTAATTTTGAAAATATCTGTATCCAGCACTACCTTTCCCAAATGAGAATTGATAGAAAAGCAGCTGTTTGATTTAGTCTTCCTTCTAAGGAATATTTCACTGTAAACATGATGATAAAGTGAGGCAGAGTCTAATCAGGACTGAAACAAGCAGGACTATCAGTCTTGATGTTCCAAGAGCTTTTCAAGGACTCAATGGGAGGCATTTTCTCCCCAGTCCAAAATTAGCCTTGCCCAGCAGTTGTGGTAATTGGATAAAACAATCCCTATGGGACATGCAAGAAGTGTTCAAGGAGGTGGTAGAGAAAAATTTCGATTTATATGTAGCTGGTCTTCAAAATCCACGCTAATCTTCACCCTCATCTTTCCCCCAAAAATTAAGGAAAAAGAAATGTTTATGATAAATCAAGGTTAGGTTAAAAAACAACCAAACAAAACCTTGGTGGAGGAGAGGCTGTGCACAATCAGTTTAAGGCAATCTGATTTTTGAAGAGATTAGAGTCATTCAACATAACAGCAAAGAGCCTCATAACAACAGAACTCCTTAACTCCATTTATGCTCCAGCAGAATTGCAAAATCAGTCATGTTCTGACTGTACCACAACAAAACTACATCTGCCAGCTCTTACCCAGCAGTGTCTGGGATAGCACAAGGTGCAGCCTGTCTCATGAAACCACTGTGCACCTCAGAGCCCTTCCCAGCTGTGAGCACCCACTGCTGCTCCTGCAAGCAGCCTGTGCAG
The DNA here is from genome assembly GCF_009819885.2 of Catharus ustulatus. NCBI lineage: Eukaryota > Metazoa > Chordata > Aves > Passeriformes > Turdidae > Catharus > Catharus ustulatus. The sequence goes on from NW_024879543.1 coordinate 228,933, forward strand.
TGACACTGCTCTGGCATCCAGACACAATTTCAAATCCTCCTGTCCTTCCACCAGAGCCTGTTTTTCCCAGGAGGACCATACAGCCAAATCCTATTTTCATGACATCCTGTTCTTTTCTTATTTTAATCACACAGAACACATTGCTGGGTTTTTTCCCCGACATATTTAGAATCATTTTCAGGTGTGACTCTAGTTGTTTCCCTTTCCCACATCACTATCTTTGATGATATTTGCCAGACTAAACATACCTCCTAATCTGCATGCTAAGGAGCTTCAGCAAGATAAGGGCTACTGGTTCTTTGCAGATTTAGATCCAAAAGATCTGAATTCTGTAACTGAGCTTCAAATGAACCACAGTAGGACAGAAAGACTTTGCCATGGAAAGGAGACAACAAAGAGCACTGACAAAAAGATATTTTGTGGTAATAGATTAATAGGCTCAGGTATTTACAGAAGAGAGATAGGGTGCCCAGCTTCAAGTGACAGTTCCCTCCTTTGAAAAAAATCTCAGATCTACTTCTAAATACAACCACTGACAACAGCAGTAGCCTGCTGCCTTGGTACAGCACCATGTTTGACATTTATTTTCCATTGCTAAATAGGGATGAATGGGTATAGACCAACAGTGCTGGATGGCTCTATACCATGGTCAATTTGGAAAAGTGAAAAAAACAAAGAGCAACCAAGAGTAAAGGGAAAAAAAGAATATTTAAAAGTGCCTTTGAGATGAGGCAGGTTGAATCATCCCCAGAAAAGCAGAGGGGAAAGCAGCAGAGTTAAAACTGAAGGAGAGACTGAAGATTGCACTTCAACCACTGTTTCACTTCCCTGATGCCATGAGGAAATGATGAACTGCTGTCAAGGAAAGCGCGTTTGATTTTTGGTGAAGAGATAGTAAGAACTAGGACAAACCAGGCAGGTAACAAAAACATTGGGCCCCTACAGACTTCAGCTCAGTGAAAGAGAACCTGTGTGAGCCTTGACTTGGTATCCTGGGCTGGAGGTCAGGAATAGGTCATGATGCCAGCTCAAATGTCCCTTGAGGGATGACACACATCAAACCTCAGCTCTTTGTTTCATTTTGGTTATTTTCAGGCAAACTCTTTGGGGCCAGTTGTATTTGTCACTCCACAGGCAGCATACCTCCAGTACAGAGCCAGAACATGACAACGTTGTCGTCACATAAAAGCAATGAAATCCAAAGAGAATAGGACATTAAAAAGCAGCAGATGGTGACTAGAGGAAAATCCTAGAAATACTTTTTATTGAAGAACATGGAGAGTTGCTGCAGAAGAGTCACGGGAGAAAGCAACAAAGGCCGTAGGTGTTATCACAGCACATCTTGTCTCCACAGTGAGCTGTAGCACATGAACAGGACAGGGCAGAAGACAGAAGGCAGTGGGAGGACTGTCAACACCAGCAGATACAAACTGTAAAACATGCAGCCCGATGTACTTGAATATTCACCTCTCCCTGTCAAGGGAAATGCCAGACATGCTCTCAGAAGAAATTCTCATAAGCCTTCTTGACCTAGGCAAGCATTTCGTGCAAACTTCCCACACTATTGTATGGTGGGTGCAAAATCCTTATACTATTTCCTCTTTTTCAGATATTTAGGCATAGTCCTTAATCAGGTTGCCCAACTTTTCATAATTATAAAAAAGAAAATTCCATTTATTTTCCATCTACTAATCTTACAAAAGAAAATGAAAATGGCATGAGCAAACAAAGCAGAACAAATGCACTATAAAATGTACGTATTAGTCACCTTCAGTTAGGTAAGGGGAAAAAGGCAGGTGGGTGACATACTCTATATATTTATGCTGGAATCTGCAGCACTGCACAGAGCAATCCAAACACACACTTGGATCCTGAAAACCTGTACTAGCCTGGTGCAAAGGACAGGATAATTCCCCTGCCAGCAGCAGAAGTGGAATCAGTTTGTTTCCCTTCACTCAGGCCATGAGGAGAGAAACTGCATTAGCTGCCAGTGGTCTGAGTCGACACCAGGTTCAACTCAGTGGTGGTAGGATATTTTCCTTTTGCTTCTGGTGAGAACAGTTACAGATAAGCAGTTGTGTGAGGGGTGAGATAATCCACTGAGTTGGAGAGGGTGAGAGATCGAGGATCCCCATCAGAGTTGAGGAGGAGTTTCCTTGCAGCTCACAAGGAGAGAAGAAAGTTTTTTCCCAGCTGAGCATCAGCTTCCTAACCCTGCTCTCCATGAAAGTTTGTCATCTCTGGGTTCCATTGCACAGGACAAACAAACTCAACGTGTTTTCAAAACCAAGAGGTCGCTCGCAGTGTTTCTGGAGCATTAATGTTAAATAAAATAGTCTTTAACCCAAGGACTAGATTTTTTTTTTTTCCTCTCAGGACTGTGCAAAGGCCCTGTGGGAGGGGAGACTTTGTGCTCCCTCTCATCTCCAAGGGGCTAGGTGGTTACCAGGATTTGTCCTTTCTTGGTCACAGTGACAGCAAGCCAGAGCAGGTACCCAGCCCATATGGGGGCATGTGCAGCTCAGACTGTGCTTCACACTCATACAAAAACCTCTGTTGTGAGCTTAGTTAGTGAGGGTTTCTTGCTTCTTACAGAAAATTTGTGAAATTACTTTCTCAGTAGCTTTAAAATCTCTGCATTCCTTAGGAGAGCTCAAGGCATATTCAGACATCCTTGTTGTACTTCAACCAGGGCATTCACATCAGAATAATGTCCTATTTAAACTAAAAAATGGCCATAAACTGCACATACAGCTCAGAAAAAAATAAAATAAATAAAATAAAAGCAGTGCTGAAACCATCATTAAGAATAGCCTATTGGCTAATGTTGTAAAAAGATGGCATGCACTTAGGCTGTCCTATTAAGGATGAAAAAAACACAGAAGTCAGATAAAAATGTAATGAAAGTCATAGATTTAGAAGGTTTAGCTGTGCAGAAAGTCCTAAGAGATACATTATCTCCTTGTGAAGGAGGAAAATTGACACACAGTGACACTCTGCATTGAGAAAAAGAGCTAAAAAGTCCTAACAGACAAGAATTTATGTCACAGATTAGAGGAAAAATACAGGAAGGGTCAGGTTGTCAAGAGAGTCCAGTAAAACATCTTTTTGTGGAGACCAGATGGTCTCCTAGTGAATTTGGAAAGGCTGATTGGTGCACCACTACCAAGCTGAAAACCAGAGATCTTGACAAACATTTGAATGTCTTCTACCTTTCCTAGTTATTTTAACTTTAGAGTTCATGTCTCTAGCTCAGAGAAACCAATGGTTGTCTATTTTTTATTTCTCTTCTTCCCCCTCTCCCCCCATCTTTTTAATATTTTATTTCTAACTAGATGCAGCTAGTTTTAACACCATGATCAGATGTTTACTGCTTCAGGGGGAAGTTCCTGTCTTAAATAATTTCAAATGCTGAAATGAATTGACACAGAGAACCAGTCAGTGGGGTCCTTCCATACATAAGAGATTTGGTGGATTACACTTTTGGTTACTAAATCTGCCTGACTGTAGAACAAGATGGTCTGGTTTAAAAAATAGCACATAGCCTTCAGCATCTTGCACATTTCAATATTTTTGGGGTTTTTTTTGTTTGTTTGTTTTTTTCCCCCAAATCAGTTTCCTTTCCATGCTGAACATGTGGGAATTCTCTCTCATCACTCCCATAATTCTCTGGAATTATTACAGTATTGGAGTACAATGGCGTGCAGAAATCACAGCTTCAATCAGGGCCTCAGTGCAGTTGTCACAGCAATCCAAAAAGTTAAAAATATTCCTTGTTATAGTCTAAATATAAGAAAGCAGAGAAGCATAAATAAGTCATCTATCCTGAGGCAGAGCAACACTCCTCCCTACTAATTTTCATTTAGCTCTATCTCCATTTGTTGACTTTCTCTCAAAACCCCTGACCCATGTGCCAGAATTTTGCTGACCTGAAGGCCAGACTGTGAAGATGTGATCCCTGCACCCAATAAACGCCCTCTTATTCTGGGGCTTTCCATGGCACTGGCCGCACAAGTGAGCCCTTCCTTGGCCTTTGTCTTCAGTAGGGTCCCAGTTTGGGACCCTAACCCTGAATTCCCCATGAGGTCAAAACCAAAAGGAGGCACATGGCAAGAGGGCTGCTAGGTCAAAGTGTGCTGGGCTGCTTCTGTTGTGCTTGAATTTTGGATACCTTTGAGTGGCACTTCCCTACCGTGAATCATTGATTCCATGCTGCACTCTCTCTTGCAGGGTTTTTGTACTCACAGTTGCCATAAAACTGCCTTCTAGAAAAAGAGCGACAGCAACAAGATCTGTCTGTGGGGCCATCCGTGAAGTGTTGGGCACTGTGCTCTTCTCTGTGCATGGTCAGCATGGGGCAAAGTCCCCTGAATATACAATCCCTCTCAAAACGACTGCTATGTTGGAAGATGTCTTTGCCTATTTCAATTGACTACAGCTGGGCAGAAGGAAGGAAGATCAGCCCTGACGTCATTTTGATCTCCTGGCAAACAGGTCAGGAAATGCAGTCAGACATCCCTGTGTTAAGTGTAGTGCAAGTATTCCCGTAGGACAGGAATGGACAAAGTCAAGACAAACCTATCCTGCTTTGGAAACACCCTGCTAACATGGCTGGATAATGTCAGAACTACAAAGTTGCTTCTCATCTCTAGGATGTCTCAACTGAGATACAAAGCTGCCTGTGAAGTATCCATGAAATCACAGCATCAATGTTTTGGGGAGAGGGGCTGGTTGATGAAGCAAGGTTAGGTTAGCCAAGCGTGCTGGGCACGACCCAAGAAAAACTAAAAGACACATAAAAGAAATGTGAAAGATAAACTGTAGAACTACAAAGTAGGAATACCACTGGAACAAATGGAATGGAACCAAGCAGAGGAAAATGTTGATAAAATAGGCAACAAAAACAGATCACTGCTGCAGTTTGTCCCATGCAATGGCTCTGCTTCCTCCACTGCAAACCTCTAGCTCAGAGCAACTCAACAGGCTGTGTCAGGACACAATCCTGTCATCACAGGGTATAAGATAGATAAATTAATGGATGGTGAATGTCTGTGTAAAATTTTATTCTGTGAGGATATCCTCTAAGCAGGGCGTGTTCAGATGTGAAAAGCCCAGGAATAAAATCAGTAAGTAGAAGGCAGGTGTTCTAATTGGGGCAGCATAGAAATTCTGTGTAACTTGGATAAATTGTATCCAAAGTTCCATGGCCTCCCTCTTACTTGGCATTACATTTCAGGACTCACTTTGTCATTTCCAGACGTAAACCTCTTGTGTAGAGAAGGTTTTCCCTCACAGGGAGACAGACAACCTAATCCTTCAGTGATCACTCTCAAACTCTTCCCTGGTCTCTCCCACATCAAGAACCCCGTGCCTCGCTGCTGCTCAGATCTCCCAGGGCTCATTCTCTGCCGGCCACACTCCAGAGCTCCAGCTCCAGCTGGCAGGGCCTCAGCGCCCTGTGCCCTGTGCCCTCGCGCCACGACGGCCACACCAGGCCCTGCTTGCTGCCCTCATGGAGGCCCTGCTGGCCCCAGGGCTCTGCAGGGGCTCTGTGGGGGCACCTTCCTGCAGCCTTTCAGTCCCTGCCCGACCCAGCACAGACCCGCCCAGGGCTGCGTCCAAGGGCCTGCATGGACAGCACCAGGCCCAGCAGCTGCCACTGACCCAGGGCGGCCTTAGGTGCCCATGTGCAACAAATCCTTGGCTCTGAGGCCACTGAGGGCCTGGCCCACGCTGCCCACAGCAGCTGTGGCTGCCCCAGCCCTGGCAGTGATCCCAGGGGCCAGGCTGGACGGGGCTTGGAGCAGCCCAGCCTAGAGGAAGCTGTCCCTGGCCTGGGCAGCGGGGCTGGAACAAGATAATTTGTAAGGACCCTTCCGACCCCAGCTCTTCTCTGATTCTGTGATCCCAGAGGCTGGGGGTAGCTGGGCCTAATTTCTGATTAGAACCACCTCAGCACTTTGGAGCCTTTGGCTGAGTTCAAGGGCACTGTGCACAAGCCCAGACTATTCACATGGGTGAGATTTACCCTCACCACAGATTTGGCTGAGATCAATAAAGTCCTGCATGCCCCCAAATTATTGAATATTATAGTTTATTGAAAGAAGAGCAAAGCAGTTTCCTGCTTGCCATACATAAATTCACTACCTCTAGATCATATTTATGTGTCTCCAAAAGACTGACACAATCTATGCATTTACTTGAATATACAAAAATAATAAAATAGAAGCCATATATGATATCTATACATGATATAAATTATAAATATATCTATTTTATAAAAATCATTCCTGATAAAAATGCACCAAGAGCAGTAATATGTGTCACAGTATATAATGACAATAAATACGTGCAATGTGGTATCGTTTCAACATAACTACATACAAAACCATCAACAGTAAAATTTATCATTATATAATAGTTACGTATTTGATATCTTTGATAATACTTATATTAGCATATTGATTTGATTTATTGTACTTTACTATTTTATATAGGCAATGATAATCTTTACAGTCTGTCATATGTGTACTCACAATACACATATATACATGGAATAAAACTCTAGATTCTTATCTATACAAAATATACAGTCAGATTGGATACAGTTAATAGAGTGCTGAACTAGATACTTCCCATCCGGGGCTGAGGACAAATACTGTCTTTTGACTGATCCCAGGTATTGCCCAGAGATTCTGGACTCTCCTTCACCAGAGAGAGTCAAGAACCATCTGAACACAATCTCTTGCAATGCACAGCAGGAGGACCCTGCTGGAGAAGCCCTGGACCAGATGATCCCACTGCCATTCCTTTCAAATATTTCCTCCTCTGGGGTTCTAAAATCAACATCTTTACAACAGTTGAAGCTGTGCAAGGGAAAACGGACTCTAAGAAAGAGGTGGGGGCAGTCACAGTCCTGGTGGTAATGGGACTCTCTTTCACAAGTCCCCTGGCCACGGCCTCTTCTGCTACATCAGCTGTGACTCCCCGAGTGCGCATTTCCTCTACAGGAAATTTGTGACAGCAATTGCCACTGCCGGTGAGCAGTGCCTTCTCCATGTCCTGCACACTCAGCTCTGTGTCAGCTTCTCGCCAGGCTATAGATTCTCCACACAGAGCCCAGAGAGCAAAAAGAGGCACTAGACTCTTTCTTCTTGCATGCTCCCTGAACTTTGTAGTCAGCCAGGACATCTCTGGATGCAGTGCTGGGGAGGAAGTTGACACAACCCTGCTCTTGCTGCTGCTGCTGGCACAGCGCTGCTATGCTGCGTTTGCCCTTCCCTCTCTAACCCACATTCTGCCCTCTTCTCCCACGGACTGGCAGGTTGTTCTCAGACTCCAGGTGTGAGCCTCAGTGCTGGAGAACCTCTTTCACTCCTCATTGCTAAGGATCCATAAGAGCTGCTGGTGCAGATCCACGTACTGACTCATGGCCTGGGAGTGGGCAACAGGATCCATCTCCAGGTCATGAAAGAGATTGCATGGGCTGGCCGTTAGGATCTCTGCAGGCAATCTGATCTCCTCAGGAAACCCCCAATTGCCCACGATGAAGTGATTGAGGCATCTGACTTCTACACATGTGCGAAGATCCTCGCTGATGTCCAGCAGTCGCCTCACAAAATGTCTCCTGCGCCACTGGTACATGGGAATGATGCTCAGGAGGTGCATGACAATGGTCTTCATTGTATAGGTGGAAAAACCTAAGCCCAGCTGCAGACGGGTGAAGAACTGCAGGCATTTCAGGTGCAAGCTGTCAGGAGGGGCCTGCCTGGCGATGTACTCAAAGAACTTAATCTCTGCCACGGCGTAGCTCTCTGGCCAGATGGTGCTTGAGGTATAGGCTCCTCTGGGCTCACTGCTTACAAATATGTCTGAGTCGCCCTGCTGCACCCCAAAGAGCATCTCAATGCGGAAGTTTTCTCTGCCGTTGGTCACCTTGAATTGGCAGGAGCGTCTGGAGGGCAGCAGCACTAAATGCCAGTTGTGGGACTGGAGCAAAGCCGGCCAGACTGCTCTCACCAGCTGGTAGAACCAGCGGCTAGTTTTGTGCACGTCGAGGTAGGAGTCGGTGCAGAGCGTGTCAAGGAGGCTGGGATCCTGATTCCTGCTCAGCTCCTCCTCAGGGTGGTGCAGGAAGCACAGCATGTTCTTACCCCACTGTGCACTGCTGCAGGTGCACTCCTGCTGCACACGCACACGGAAATTCCTCACTTGCTCCTGCCCTGCAGTGTCCAGCTCCAGGTGGAAGCTGTGCCCTCGGGGAGGAGCCATGGGTACCAGCACCTGGTACACAACATCCTGCTCACGGGGACTCCAACCTTCAAATGCACTGCCCACCCCAATGGCTTCTTGAAGGACTGGGTAGAAGCTGTCAGACAAGACGTGTGTAAAGTAAATTGCAAAACATTCCATGAGGTAAATTGTCCACTGGCATCCTCTCAGCAGGTCCTGCACTGGCCACTGGATGCGCTCCATTACCATTCTTCCAATGTTATCATCCCGATCATGCTCAAATTCATTTCTGGCATCTCCTTCTTCATTTGCAGCAAGTTGCCTCACATTGCCATAATCTTGGTGGTCCTCCTCATTCACATCACTGTCTTCATCTTCTCCTTCATCTCCCACATCGATGTCTTGGTTTCCAGCACCTTCTTCGTTTGCACCCACATTTCTGATGTCCTCTTCATTTTCACCGTTGTTTTCTGCTTCATGCACCACTCTCCCCATGCTCCTTCTCCTCCACATATTCCACAGGGCCAAGGGTACAAGCAGGAGCCCAGCAATAGGCCAGAGTTGCCAGGGCTGCAAGGCAGAGCAGAGCAGGTCTTCCCAGCCCCAGACACCCTGCGTCAGGACCAGCTGCTCCAACTCCTGCTCCAGCCGCATCTTCTCCTCTTCCTGGAGCTTGGCACGCGCTTCCATTCGCAGACGTGTCACCTCATCGAAACCATCACCCACGGGCTGTGGGTACTGGAGTACACTTTGCAAGAGCAAGAACCACAAGACCCAGGAATCCATGGTCTGCAGGAGAATGGAAAGAAGGCCTTGTGTAATGCTGGGAGAGAGGCAGTTGGCACTGGGGACAGCAGGGACACCAATGCCAGGGCTCTGGGGGCAGGAACAACAGGGCTCCACACAGCTGGCAAGCATTGAGGCCTGTCCCTCTGCCCCAGCAGCAGCATTAGCAGCAGCACAGTGCCCTGCCTAAGGCTCTCCCATCAGGAGCTGTCCCTGCATGCAGGAGGAAAACCCAGCCCCAGGTGCAGCCTTTCTGTGCCAGCCCTTGTCCCCAGCCCAGCCTCCCCACCATGTGTGCACTCACCGCTTGCCCAAGCAACACTGGGCCAGTGTTACCTGTTGGGGCCTTTTATAGCTGCCCCCATTGTGACATGTCCCCCATGTCACACATGTGTCACAGTACACCACAGCCAGGCTGGCCCCGCCCTTTGTCCCCAGCCCAGCACTGCCAGTCAGAGGGGCCCAGGTGTACTGGTAAAGGGAGCCTTTGATTAAATCTCCTTCAAAGAACTTCTCTTGGTCTTTCTTTTGTCTTTTTTGTCAACTGCCCACCACTGGCAATCTCATCAATATCCATGTTGGAAGGCACCCCTCATGATCATTGAATCTAAGCGTTGACTCATGATGAGCTACAGTTAAATCTCTGATTCACTGAGTTTGGAAAAGACCCTTAAGGTCACACAGTCCAGCAACTAACTTAACGCTGCCTACTCCACCAGTCAGCCGAGTCCTCCAATGCCACATCCACATGGCTTTGAAATCTCTCTGGGGGTGGTGACTCAGCCATTTCCCTGGGCAGTCTGTTCCCAAGTTTGATATCCTTTTTCTACAAAAAATATTTCCTAGACATCCAATCTATAGCTCCTGTGGTGCTACTTGAGGTAATCTCTTCTGCTCATATTCTTGGTTTCCTGGGAGAATACAATGACCCTGACCTCCTGCAACTTCCCTGCAGGGATCTCTAGAGAATATAAGGTTGCCCCAGAGTTACTTTTCCTCTGTGCTAAACACTCCACCTCATTCAGCCCTTCTTCATCACACCTGGGCTCCAGACCATTCCCCAGCTCCATTTCCCTTCTGTGCACACACTAACGTACCTCCGTCCCATTCTTCTTCTTCCGGGGCCAAAAGCGAATGCAGGATTGGAGGTACAGCCTCATTGCTGCCCTGTAGGGAAGGACAATCACTGCCCTGCTCCTGCTGGCCTCATTGGCTCTGGCTTTGGATTCTTGCCAATTTCCAGCTGCTCTTCTCCCAGCTGGTTGCACTGAGTGAGGTGGTAGAGACCAAAGGGCAGGACTCAGCATTTTGCCTTCTTCCATCTCATACAGGTGGACTTGACCCATCAATTACACCTGCCCAAATCCCTGGGTAGAGCATTCCGATCATCAGGCAGATCAATGCATTGGGCATTGTCCTGTTTTCCCTGCCATGATCAGGAGGAGGCAAAAATGTCCCCTGAATATACATTTCCCCCTGAAAACTACTGCTTTTTTGGAAGATTTCTTTGCCTATTTCAATTGACTACAGCTGGGCAGAAGGAAGGAAGATCAGCCCTGACATAATTTTGATCTCCTGGCAGCCAGGTCCTTAAATACAGTCAGTCATCTCTGTGTTAAATGCAGTGGAAATATTCCTATAGGTCAGGAACTGAAACAGAAAGAAACGGACAACCCTATCCTGCTTTGGCAGCACCTGCCTAACATCACTGAATATTTTTATTACTGCATATTTATTTCCTGGATTATACCTGTTCAAAACAGGTCCCATTTCAGGGCTGTCAGTACCTTTAGGAGTCCTTAAATACGCAGTTAACTGCTTTAAATTGCAAGTGTCCTTCCTGTGTTATAAAGTGCTAAACTCTTGCAGCTGAATCTTCTCTCTCTTTCAGCTTGGGGAACATTCAGAGGATGCTCTGCCGAGTGGTAGAGCATCTTTCAACAGAAGGAAGGTACGTGTGGAAAAGCAATAATAACATACACTCCTGCCCTATGACTAAATATTGGTCTAAAACACAGCTAATTCTTGTCAAACCAACTTTTACTGACCTAAAGCACAAACTGATGGCAAAATCTTAGGGCAGGTAACAGCATCTTAGGAGTTTTGCGGAGCTGGAATGAACACACGACTAGCCAGTGTGGGACAGCCTTGTGGTGACACACTCAGCTGAAGCCGTGGGCTGTCCCCTCCATCATGCCATGTCAGCGGTTCCACATGCCAGGGTTCACCCGCCTGCAGGATGAACACCAGACAGGGACAGCTGGGGTTTCTGTGATCCCACCAAGACCCTTCCATGCACAGCTGCAGCACCCGAGGTTCACCCTATGCCAAATAAGGACAGCAACGCAAATGAGTCTTTCCATCAAATTATTTCAAGTAGCATTACACAAGGATTGTCACTTAAAAATCAAGGCAGAAATTCTCAGGTAGCCCTCATGTTATAGTGTCTATATTGTCATGTTGTTATCAGCTGGGATGAGAGCAGAGGGACAGAACCCTTCTCTCCGGGATGATTCCTCCTTAAAAACACTGCCAGAGGCATGAAGAAGGCACCTGCTTCTCTTCAGCCCCACAAAAGCTCCAGGAGAAGTTCACAAGAGCAGCAATGCTTCTTTTCAGCAGAGATGCCTCTTTTCAGCTCCCCATTTCTCTCTCTTCCTCTGCCCCAGCCTTCCCAGAGCACCAGAGAGGGAAGCACAAGGCAAACCCAGGCAAAATGTGAAGATCTGCAGCCAGACTCTGCATCTTGGTGTATTTATTGACATGGAGGATTAAGTGCAAAAATTAAAGGGGGGTGGGGAACAAAGCCCAAAAGAAAAGAGAAAAATTGCATACAAATAACTGATAATGGCATTGGAATCTGAGTGGGAAAGAAAGGTCGGCGTCTCCCTATCCCTTTTTTTTCCTTTTTGTTACTTTGTTTAAATAGCAAGGCAGTGGAGTGTCCTTCAAAAGCAGATAAGCCTGGATATTTCTATTAGGAATTCTAGAGTCCACGGCCTTAATAGTATTATTTTTCTAGATCTATTATCTGAGATTTGCTCTCAACTACTTGGGGCAGTCATTGAAGAGTTAAAAAATACAACTCAGTCACCACTTCAAAAGCTTTGGTTTTGGCTTTTTATCCCCCCAAGGGAATACAAAGGTACCACTATCACCATGGCTCTTCCCATGATAATTATGAGGAATATACCTCAGACATTGGAATCTGGAAAACAGAAAGAGGCTGGAAGGATGACCACAGTGTTAAAGAAAACTAATCCTCATAACATGTCCCAGTGCACAGCCACCCCATGAGTGCCAGGCAGGAAATTCTACCCAAGCAGAGCCATTCTCCAAGTGTCTAGCACAGAGCAGCTCTTTCAGAGGTGCTGATTTACATCAGTGCTTTTTTTGTTTCCCTTTGCAAATTAAAGAATATCTCTGCCTTGATTTGTAATCACAGAGAAATGCAGATTTGCAACTAACTATGGTCTCTCTGACAAACCCCCACCCTCATGGAACGTTCTTTAATTCAGTGTGTGTTTGAACAGATTTTCAACTTCTCATACCATAGAATGATTCCTGAAATGTCTCATTTACTGGATTATTCACCTTTTAGTCATAATGCTCATTTGGGCACCTGGAAAAGGAATTTTATACAGATTTTCTCATGCAGGAAGGCAGATGAGTACACACACACACTCCCCTCCATACACACTGTCAGAAACTACAGAGAGCTGAGAAACAGCCTTATAAAATGAAAAGTATCAGGGTCTAAATAAATCTGAAAAACAGGTTATACAGCAACATCTCCTCAGTGTGCCTTTCCCTCTGAAGGAGCAGTGCCTGCCCCTGCCATGGGTATGTGGTGAGATGTTTTGCTGTGGAGACCACCCTTGGCCACCCCTGCTTCTAGCACATGGCATGAGAAGCACCTCACCCTGGCTTTCCTTGCTATGAAATCAATCTAGTTTGCAAAGCACCCTCCTTTTTTTGTTTGTTTTAATAAATAATCTTCATTAGAAGGCAGCAAGTTAAAACAAGCATTAAAACACATCCTCACAGACAGATAAATATGAAATTAAACTCACAGCAATTGGATTACTGCTGCTGTCATATCACAGAAAGAATAATTTCAGAGAGGAGCATACCTCCAGCTATTAGTTTTCCAGTACACTAATCAGGCTATTTGCTGATGGATTTTGCCATGTCTGATTACCAAGCAGTTAAAAACCAAACCCCTTGCTTGGAAACTACTGGTTATCTACAACCATTTCTCCAAAGATAATGCAAGCAGGATTTCCATACTCTGCTTGATTCAGCTCCCCGATGGACAATCAATTCCTAAGCCACTCATGCTGGATTTGCTTCAGTGCTTGGATGAGAGAAAATCAGAGAGATTGGAAAGTAATAATATCCTCATTTGTGGGCCAATACTCTTTGCTACATGCAAATATGGCTAAGTATGCAGAGAGGCTGCCACTGAACAGTCAGCACAATTATCTGCAGCTAATCCAAAATAGCTTAGGAGCAAAACCAGAGGGAACATTTTCCTGCTGCTACTAGGATTGCGAAGGAGCATTTCTTGATTGGACTGGCTCCAAGCCAGCAACAAATGGATTTTCTGGAACCACCAAGTTTGTGATAGATTTTGTTCCAGAGGAAAGCTGTAGGGAGGAGGAGGTGGGATTTCCTCCCACATGTGTGTCCATGGTTCTCAGCACCCAGATGCCCACTCTTCTTCCACCCTGCCTTCCATTTGTGTCCCACAGGTGGGGTCTGTCACTCTCACAAGCACTCTGTGACAATCCTGCTTGTCTAGGAGCTGCTCTGGAAGACATCCATACAGTGTTTCCACGATGGCAGACTATGTATTTTGAAAAGGATTTTCCAACATTCTCCAATTTGGTTTAACTTCCACTGAATTCACAGCAAAGTCAGTGGTGGGAGTCTTGAAAAAGGGAAACCCAAGGGGCAGAGAAAGCACCATTTTTGGACAGTATCAATGCCTCCTCCGGGGGCAGAAGAGGTAGGAGGGAAAGCATTGCCTGCCTGGCACAAATTCCACCTCTCCTTGCACACAGTCACCTCTGAGAGACCTTTATTCTTCTGCCCTCAGAGCCATGTGGTCACTTCCACCCATGTATTACCACCCGTGCTGGCAGCATTTCATACCCAGTTCTGTAGGAATAACCTCACAAGGAACAAGGCAGTGAGAAGTCAGAGAACAGAGAAATTTCCAGCATGCTCAGTGAGGTTGTTTGCTGATGGATTTTGATACACTTGATTACCAAACCATTAAAAAAATATCTCTGGAAGTACTGTCTGCCTGCCAGCATTTCCCCAGTGGGTATTGTCCTGAGCATTTATGTGACAGCTTGTATGCAGCTGGGCTCCAGCAAAGTCTCAGGCTCTGCACCAGCAGAAGCAGCACAAGCTGGGACCTCAGACCTGGTGTTAAAACACATCAGGCTCAGCCTGCTAGTCACTGAGCCCTTTCCTCTAAGGGACACAGACATGAAATTTCCCAACCATCCATCAGGACTGTGTTTTCTTGCCTGTGTTACTCTATCCTGCTGTCAGCATCTTCTCGGAAGGTAAGACAAGGAGAACTGTGAGGCTGTTGAGAAAATATAAACCTTCCCTGTGCACCCTCCAGCTGTCCCCCCAGTGCCAGCCAAGTTTCTTCCTTCTCCAGGCTACTTGTGCCTGCTTGCACTTCTCCTCCAGGCTGAATTCAAATCCTCTTCCCTCCTTGCCCTGCCACAACTCACAGCTGTCATGGGGTATTTGCTGCTCCTCCTCACAGGTTACTTCCTCAAAGATACTGCACCATCCTCTCACCCATGGGGCTGGAGGCTCTGGGCAGGGTTTGCTCTCCCCAGGAGATGGCAAATGCCTGTGGGAAAAGAGGTACAGAATATGATAGTCCCCTCACTCCACTGGGGGCTCTGGCAGCTCCACTGCTGAGAACAAGACAGGCTGAGCAACAGAAAACTGACAAACCCTGATTAATAATAAAGTCATAATAAAACCGTGCCAGCTGGCAACAGCATTGTCTGTCAGCAGGGCTGGATTTGCATGGAGGAAGCCTGCTGTTGTCTGGAAAAACACAGAGTCCCACAGGAATTGTGGAGAGTGAGGATGTCCCCCTACCCTGTCCTTGTCACAAGTCCCACCCTGGACCTACAGACCAGCCACAGCACCTGACACACTGCTGGCTGTACTGGCCACCCATTTGGGCAAGTCAGTCGGTGGATTAATGGTCTGCAGGAGGAAAACAGCTGGGTTTTAGGGCTCACACTGAAGAACTCACTGATCTTACTGACACCCATCCTGAGCTGGGCACAGTTGAGTTCACAGAAGACACACCTTGGTGAAGGGATTTCATGTGCAAGGTGTGCAACAAGGCACTGGCACGTGAAAAATGCACAGTGATTCACAGCTACAGATTTATTTCTTAGAGAAAAAGGTCATTTTAAAGGCATGGTCACACCTTGGGATCACATACAAGCACAGTCTGCAGGGCTTTATGCTCCTCAGGTATCCCCTGTAAATACTGTGTCAGGCCAGGTCTTTGGGGTACTCAGTGCATCAGCTCAGCTAAATAGCAAGGACAGATACTGGACAGTAGTCTTACACTGTCACACATCTCATAAAGCTAAAAGAGCATTGCAATAGAAAGTCACTTGGGTGTAAAGCCTTGCCCTGTCTGCTCAGCATGACAGACCAGTCGAGGTGAGGGGAGCTCCAGGCTGGAGCTGTGTCATGGAAGGGTTAGGGTGGATATCAGGGAAAGGTTCTTCCCCCAGAGGGTGTTGAGCATTGAACAGACTCCCCAGGGAATGGTCACAGCCTCAAAGCTGCCAGACCCCCAGGAGCATTTGGTCAGTGTTCTCAATAAACTGCTTCAAGTAAGAGAAAAATATGAAATGATTTACCTAAAGGGATCTGAAGAATCCAGTTCTTCCAAGGAGCCTTTCACAAGATGATCATCCTTAGTATGATCAAGCTGGTAGCTTTATCAGTACTTTAACATTCATGTTTGTGTATACTCACTTTTTATTAAACACTACTTGGCTTTATGGAACCTGGTGATAGCTGGTCCTACACTTAATAGCCTAGTCTGTGTCAATGTTAAAAGTTTGCAGAATCTATTTTTGGGTTTTTTGCAATAAAGCCTGAGACTTATATTCTCCTGATTCTAAAACAAAGGGAGGAATTATTTCAAAGAGCATATTAAAAGAGAATTTTAAAAATATGCTGCAGCAGCTGGAAGGAGATTGTGGCTTTGGAATATGAATCAATTTTCTGGATTTCATTTTCTGCTTACACACTGGAGCTGCCTTTTCCCACTTCCACTCAAGAGAACAAGTAGGGACACAACTTCTACTTTATTTTTTTTATTATTTAAAAAACTTTTGGTATAGCAGATTACACAAAATGTGTTAGCTGCCCACTTCTGCAGAGACGCACAGTGAACTTCGGTAACACACTATGAGCTGAATTAAAATTGT
This sequence comes from Catharus ustulatus, assembly GCF_009819885.2. NCBI lineage: Eukaryota > Metazoa > Chordata > Aves > Passeriformes > Turdidae > Catharus > Catharus ustulatus. The sequence continues at coordinate 245,450 of NW_024879543.1, forward strand.
CTGCCAAAAGTAAGCAAACTTTTCTAGGCAATCTGTTATTTGACACACTCCAAACAGTGAAGTCTGTTGGACCATCTTCTCTGCATAAAGTCCTAGGTAAGTGTTTTACATGATTCTAATGATTTACCAAAATATGACTATTGGTCTAAAATCGATACTCAACTGTGACGGGCAAAAGACTCTCTAACAATTTAAAGTTAGAAAGGGTATGTTTATTCAGTGCTGGGCAGCACCATGGGGTAGCCCCCTAATACGCCCTGCGAAATTACAGGTGGTCACAGAGTCTATTTATTGACAAAAGGTTTAAACAAATACATAGTCACAATACCAGCCCCTCCCATTCCCTGCTTCCTATGGCAATTAGCTTGAATAACTATTAAGCATGCGTGGTTGGCTTCTTGAATTAAGTCTTGGATCGTTTTTGTGGGGTGAGGTCTTAAAAGAAGGAAGTAAGGCGAGTCTTCCTCGCTCTGACCTTTTGTATTAATGACAATACAAATGGCTTTTGGGGCAACTCCAGTTTTGCAAAGAATGAGTTTCTGGTTGCAATTATTCGTTCTTTGGACCTAACTACTAGTTTCATCCTTTCCCATTGCAAGCACAGCTGAACAAACATTTATTTAAGTTTCAGGTAACAATCTCAAACCCAGTTTCTTTTAACTTTAAAAAAAAATCCTAATTTCTTTAAGATTAGTGTTTCAACACCCTGTGCACTGACTTCTACCTCGATGTGCAGAAAACTGCCTGCTGGTTCTCCCAGCTGGTGAGAGCCATCTGGCCAGCTTTGCTTCAGTCACACAATTGGGATTTAATGCTGCTGCCCTCCAGACACTCCTGCCAATTCAAGGTGACCAATGGCAGTGAAATCTTCAGGATTGAGATATTCTTTGGGGTGCAGAGAGGTGACTCAGACATCTTTGTGAGCAGCCAGCCTGGCTATGCCAGAACCCCAAACACTCTGTGGCTTGAGACCTATGCTGTGGCTGAGGCCAAGTTCTTCAAGCACATTGCCAGGCAGTCCCCCACCAACAGCTTGGAACTGAGATGCTTGCAGTTCTTCACCTGTGTTCAGCTGAGCATAGGCTTTTCCCCCTACACAATGAAGACCATTGTCATGCACCTCCTGAGCACTGTCCCTGTGGCACAGTGGCACTGGAGATATTTTTTGCAGCACCTGGGGGATATCAATGGGAACCTGCCCTGCTGCCTGGAGGAGAAACACCTTAACCACTTTGCCTTAGGCAACAAGAGATTTCCTCCAGAGATCAGCTTGCCCCTGGACATTGCACCAGCCGAGCCACCCAATCTCTTCCATCACGTGGCACGGTATCTGGCTGCCCACTCCCAGGCCATGAGTGAGTACCAGGATCTTCAGCATCAGCTCACAAGAGTGCTGCTCAATGGCCACTGAAAGAGGTGTTCATGGACAGAGCTGTGCTTGTGGGCTCGCAGGCAGTCGCAGAAAACCACCTCATAGTGCTGGGACAAACAGAGGAGAATGTGGCATACAGATAGAGAAGGTAAAACGCTGTGCAGCACCACTCTGCCAGCAGCAGCACCAGCAGCAATGTCATCTTGACAGTCTCCCCAGCACAGCATCCAGTGATGACTACGGTGTGGAGGATCAGAGAAGCTGACTTTCAATGCAGGCTGGATTGTGGTGATGCAGTCCCACAGCCCTGGCTGTGATCTGAGAAATGCTCATTAGGCCTTGGCCTTCACAAACTCCACTTGTACTAAGCCCCATTTGAATGTATCAGAAAAAATATTTGTTCCCAGGAACTAACAGGTGGCTAGCTAGCACCATTTTTTTAAGGAAAAGCCTTGGAAACTTATTTTTCTTTCTGACTAAGAACCAAGTGGAATAATATTTTTTGTTGACAAACCTTCAAATGAAGTTACAGAGAAAAGACCTGAACGATGTAAAATTACTATGACTAAAGCTCACTATGGTTGTGACTATGAAGAGCATTCGAAAGTGAGACCTTTTGAGCTCTTGATTCCCAGAATATGAGGGACCAACGGGTGTGTCTCTAACTCTGATAATTGGATGGCAGTGGAGCCAACCAAGGTCTGTTGGTAACAACCAAGAACTTCTGGTATTAACATGCTGTGAGAAAGACCAAGATTTGGCTGGGGAAGGGGCTGGGCAGGAGGAAATAGGGCAGCACTTTTCTTTAGAAAGAGCCACATAACAGTACAGCATAAGAACAGGAGTGAGGCCAAGAAGAGGGCATGGACCGTAGAGTAGGATTAAGACCACTAAAAACCACCAAAGCCCTCTGACTCATTTCCAGGAAGGCCTGAAAGAAAGGACTGTACATGGTAATTAATTGACATAGAAAGTGGGAAACTTGTCTTTAGGGCAGAGGAACCTGTAAATTGAAAGGTGACTTCCAAGCCTGGGAAGTGCCCTCGGGACTCTGGACATCTCATAGACCACACCAGCACAGCTGGGTTGATGCTGAACCCAGGATTATCACCTGGATTGGCACTGCAGCCTGGATTGACATCCCATTAACTGGATAAACACTGCAACCAGGACAGGTGCTCTTTCTCTCTCTCTTCTTCTTCTTTCTTTGTCTTTGTCTTTCTCTCTTTCTTTAATTCATCTCTCCCTCCATAATTCTTCTCTTTAACCCTACCACTTTCATCCAAAACCCCCTGCCATCTGCTTATATAGTAGGTCAGGGACTAATTTACCGATTTCCACACTCGTTTTGTAGTTAGCTAATAAAACTTTCTGATTGTTTATAGATCCTCCCCCCGCCCCCCGGCTTTTGTTATTCCTTTCCATCACAAGCATTTACAAATCTTAGGTGCTTCCTCCCCCTTAAGGATAGGTCATCACACTACAGTGGCTACAAAGATGACTTTCATTCCCCTTTCACACTGTAACAGTCAGGGTGACAATTTCAGATGGGCCCAGAAATTCTTGCTGGCAGCTCCAGCGGGTCAGGAACTGAGCAAGAGGCACCGCTAATATTCCTCCTTGTGTTCACTGGGGTCTGCATGGAGAATTTACCCATCCTTAGACACTCCCTGGGGAAAAGCTGACCCTGACCTGAGCATACAGGACATGGAGCAGGCACTGCTCAGTCGGCAGGGGGAACTGCTGCCACATCTTTACTCTAGAGTAAAAGCACACCACACCTGGGGAGTCAAACCTGATGTAGCTGAAGAGGCTCTGGCCAGGGGACTTGCGAGAGCGTTGTTACCACTTGGACACTTACTGCTATCCCATTTTTGAGAGAGTCTATTCCCTCGGTGAATTTTACCCAGTGTGTAATGGATCACCGAGCCTGGATGATGACAATGGTGGATGATGTTCTAAGGAGTAAAGGGAAATCTCTAGATCAGTCACATAAAGTCATACTCAAGGGACACTTCAATTTCTTAACTGCAAATGGGGCCATCATGGAGAAGAGCTGAACAAGCCCAGAAAATTCCTAAAGTCCACAGAGAAGATAGCTTTTTGACATAGGTACTGTGGGAGTCAACTAGGAAAAGGGTCCTCCTAGACCTGTTGTTTGTATATAGAGATGCACTTGTGAGTGAAGTAGTGATTGATGCTGTCTTGGCCATAGTAATCAAGAAATACTTGAGTAAAAAATCTTAGGTGTTATGGGGAACCCTGTCCACAGAGCTACTCCTCAGGGTTGTGGGACAGCAATAAGGAATTAATTAATAAGGGCCCATAGCATGTACTTTCAAAGGTATTGATGTCCACATGCTAGTCCTTTTTATTACAGACATTTCTATAGGAGCATAGGTGTGACGAAGGCTGAGGAAGGTGGGGGATTTTAGCAGAGAGAAAAAGCACCTTAGGGGGGAACTTATGCTTCTCTGCAACCCCCTGAAGGGAGGTTGTAGCCAGGTGGGGGTTGATATATTCTCCTAGGCATGGCAGGGCATCTTGCCCAGCTCAAGAGCTGATCTGTTGTTTGTTAACTGGTCAGATAATTCAAACAGGACAAGCTGTCTTGCAGTGAATTCTTTTGTCACCATGGAGTTAAGAGTGGGCCGGCATCTCCCAACTGCCAGCAAATATCTTACTGCTGAAGTGAGATCTGGAAAGAGAAGCTGGATTTCTGACTGACAGTCACTTCACTTTATGACTATAAAAGCCATACCAAATGTTCACAAAGCAAAAAAATTTCTATTAATTTCTCTGGAAAGGTGTGGTGTTCCTCCTGTGGACAAGGACGCTTGTTTTAAGGTAACTGCTGTGGAGGTTAAGTGAAAGAAATCTGCATTATTGTCATCTGTGTGGTATGCTACATTTGACTCCTAATCAGTGCTGTTTCTTTGACAAGCTTTAATAGAGGTGCCTTCATGTCATAAACAGTTTGTTATATTGCAATCTACTTCCAGTTCTTTTTAGTTTTATCTTGAGTAGTAACTCTGACTGAGGTCATTTGTCTGTTGTCTCCTGTCTGTATAATAAATAGTCTTATAAAGACTATCCTTGAAACTTGCAGGCCAGAGTGATTTCTTAAATATGAACCGTTGCCAAAATCTCAGGCTAAGGTAGGGCTTGTCTGAAATTCCCACTTGTCCTGTGATACAAGGAAACAACGAATAAGATGAAGGAAAATGATCTCAAGTTACATCAGATTCAGATATTTAGACTGGATCTTAGCAAAAATGCTTTCATCAAACAGGATATCAAGCTTGGGAACAGGCTGCCTACAGAAATGGCTGAGTCCCCCACCTTCAGAAAGGTTTAAAAGTCATGTGGATGTGGCATCTGGGGACCTGGCTGATTGGTGCCATAGGCAGCGTTAAGTTTGCCCTTGGACTGTGTGATCTTCAGGGACATTTTCAACCTCCAAGATTGAAGTGTAGCTCAAGGAGTGAGGAGTCAAAGCTCAGACTCAACGATCCTCAAAGGTGTCTTCCAACGTGGTTATCTATGAGATTGCCAATGGAGGGTGGATGAAGATCAATGCAAAAGAAATTGCAATGGGAGATCTTTGAAGAAGCTTCACTCAAAGGCAGGCTTAACCAGTACACCAGGACCATTCTGAGAGGCGGAGCCAGGGTGGGGACAAAGGGTGGGGTTGACAGGGTTCTGATGTGCTCTGACACCAGTGACATCACAGGGGACATGTCACAATGGGGGCAGCTCTAAAAGGCCCCAGCAGGTAACGCTGGCCCAGTGTTGCTTGGGCAAGCGGTGAGTGCACACGTGGTGGGGGAGCCAGGCTGGGGACAAGGGCCAGGGCAGAAACGCTGCACCCAGGGCTGGGTTCTCCCCCTGCAGGCAGGGACAGACCCCCATGGGAGAGCCTTGGGCAGGGCACCGGGCTGCTGCTGCTGCTGCTGGGGCAGCAGGACAGGCATTGCTGCCTGCCAGCTGTCTGGGGCCCTGTCCTTCCTGCCCTCAGAGCCCTCAGCATTCCCCTTCCTGCTGCCCCCACTGCTAGCTGCCTCCCTCACAGCCCCACTCAAGGCCTTCTCTCCATCCCCCTGCAGACAATGAATTCCATAGTATTGCTTTTTGTGCTCTTGAAAAGCCTCATCCAGTACCCAAAGCTCGTGGGTGATGACTGGGATGAGGAAACACATCTGCGCATGGAAGTGCGTGCAAAGCAGCTGGAATGCGAGAGGATTTGGCTGGAGCAGGAGGTGGAGCAGCTCACCCTGAAGCAGGTGCAGTACTTGCAGCTCATAGCTGGTACTGTGCTTCTGATCCTTCTCTTGGTCCTGTGGTTGATGGGGTGCAAAAGGAGCCAGAGGAGAGAAGTGTATGAAGAAGAAAACAATGATGAGAATGAAGAGGAAGGCAGAAATGGGGATGAAAATGAAGTAGATGTTGGAAAGGCAAGAGATGATGATGATGCGAATGGAGAAGAAGATAGCAATGACGCTGCAAATGCAGAAAACAACGATCTTGCACTTGCAGTCTCTGAAGGAGGCAATGATTTGGCTGATAATGTTGGAAGAATTATAATGGAACGCACAGAGTGTATGCGCACACGCGTACAGGACCTGCAGAAAGGCTGCGAGTGGACAAGGAACCTCATGCGTAATTTTGCACTCTACTTTGGACACATCTTATCAAACAGCTTCTACCCAGGCCTGCAAGAAGCCATCGGGGTGGGCAGCGCCTTTGAAGGCTGGAGTCCATATGAACAGGATGTTGTGTACCAGGTGCTCATTGCCATGACTCCTCCCCGAGGCCACAGCTTCCACCTGGAGCTGGACTCTGCAGAGCAGAGGCACAGGAGGAACTTCCGTGTCCACGTGCAGCTGGAGTGCACCTGCACGAAGGAGCAGCAGGCTGAGAATGTGCTGTGCTTCCTGCACCATCCCAAAGAGGAGTTGCGGAGCAATCAGGATCCCAGCCTCCTAGACACCATGTGCACCGACTCTTACCTCGATGTGCAGAAAACTGCCTGCTGGTTCTACCAGTTGGTGAGAGCCATCTGGCCAGCTTTGCCTCAGTCACGCAATTGGGATTTAATGCTTCTGCCCTCCAGACACTCCTGCCAATTCAAGGTGACCAATGGCAGTGAAATCTTCAGGATTGAGATATTCTTTGGGGTGCAGAGAGGTGACTCAGACATCTTTGTGAGCAGCCAGCCTACAGAGGCCCACACACAAAGCACAACCTGGCCTGAGACCTATGCTGTGGCTGAGGCTAAGTTCTTCAAGCACATTGCCCAGCAGGCACCCCCTGACAGTTTGCACCTCAAATGCCTGCAGCTCTTCACACATCTTCTGCTGGGCTTCAGCTTTTCCCCCTACACCATGAAGACCATTGTCATGCACCTGCTCAATGTGGTGCCTGTGTCACAGTGGCGCAGGAGAGATTTGCTGAACCGACTGCTGGATATCAGCGAGAGCATGTCGTTATGTGTGCTAGCAAAACGCCTCAACCACTTCATTGTGGGTAACCAGAGGCTGCCTCAGCACATCCATTTACCCCCAGACATTCAAACGACTCAGCCATACAATCTCTTCCATCACCTGGCAGAGGAACCGGCTGCCCACTCCCAGGCGATGTATGAGTACCAGCTTCTGCGAAAATGGTTCAAAAGACCCTTTGTGGTGAGCAGTGAATGAATGGCCCAATGCGCAGAGCTGTGCTTGTGCTGCTCGCAGCTGGCAGCAAAGACCCACCTTATAGTACAAATTTGGGGCTTTAAGGAGAAGAGGATGTGTGTAAAGGCTCTGGTGAAGATCCCACAGCCGCTTCTGCCACCTCAGCAGGTGGAGGGCCACGGGAGGGTTTATTCTACCTCCTTGTATCATTTTATTTTCCAAAAAAGGCACCCAGATCTGCATAAAGCCCAGCTGCAATTCCCCCACTTTTAAGAATGCGTGTGAAGAGAGAACATGCTGTACATGGAGGGCTACGGTCACCAAACCCCACTTGTAACATGCACTTGTTCCTGGCCTTTGAGAAGCAGCAAAATTTAGAGCATGAAAGAAGCAGGGTTGTGCGACAGAAAAAGAAAAAAGAAAGAGCGCAAAAAAGACCAAGAGGAAAAGTCAGCACTGCTTGGCTGGCATCAGTCAGTGGACAGTGTCTCTCCTTGTCCCTGGAAGGGGACACCTTTAGGTCATCGTTGGACAAACTGTCTTGGAGCTGACCTGAAATTTTGTCTATATAAGAATCTAGATGGTTTTTTTCATAGATATATAAATTGTGTATAGCTATTATATACTGTAAAGAGTATAAATTATCATATATATAGTAAAATAGAAGAAAACTAAACAATATACTAATAAAAATATTATCAAATATATGAAATATGTGGCTATGATATAAATAGCAAAAGCAATGGCAAAAAAGTAACAGCTCTCCTCATTTTATGTTCTTATGTAGAGACTTCTCAACAAGCTAAGACACAAACTCGGACAACCACTCCTTAACCTATTAGAATTCTAGTTTCTTAACGTGTCAGGTTACATATAAACTGCATGCATGGTCTATTTTGTTTTATTTGAAAAATGTAAGCAATATTCTTACTATAGTTCTATTCTGCTTAAAACTATGTTTCTGGAGCCTCTACAGAAAACACGAGTATCTAGGACTATGGTTTTCAACTTTCACTAGAACTCGCACTGCTGCTCTGGCATCTGAGAACTTTTCCTCACTAAAAGCACCTAAAACTCATTCTAAAACTTACTTACTAATCCTAAAACTTAAATTTACATTTTTAATTGATGTGTGAGTGGCTTAACATATTCCAATTAATTCAAAGGCTTTAATTTAATTTCTGCACTCTGATTTCTCCCTGAAGAATTCAGAAAGGCTCCTGGCTCACTAGTTCAAATGCGTACTAATGCTCTTCATGCTTTTCCTATGTTTGGAAAGATTTTCATAAAGTAGATGTATTTATGCCATATATGACATAGATATAGATGTACTATAGTGGTTATATATTAATAGAAATATAGCATTTATGTTTTATATCATATGTATATATCATATATATATTGATATTACTTTTATGTACAAGTAAAGCCATATCTTGCGTCGCTCTCTGTTGCAAGCCAAATTAGTGCTCTACAGTTATTGCATTTCTGATTGGAGAGCTGGAAACTGCTTTGATCTTTTTTCAATAAAATACAATATGTAAGAATTCAGATTGCGCAAGACTTTCTTGATCTCAGCCAAATTGATAGCTTTGGTAAAAGTCACACACTGTGAACCTGGGCTTGTGAGCTGTCAGCTTGAATTCAACCAAACTGACAGTGCTGAAGTGGTTCTAATGAGAAATTAAGGCCAGCTGCCCCCAGGCCCTGTGATCACAGAATCCCAAAATGGCTTGGCTTGGATGGGTCCTTACAAATTGCTTCGTTCCAGCCCTGCTGCCAAGGACAGGGACACCTTCCACTAGACCAGGATGCTCCAAGCCCCACCCAGCCTGGCCTGGAGCACTGCCAGGGACAGGACAGCCACAGCTTCTGTGGGCAGCATGGACAAGGACCTCAGCAGCCTCAGAGGCCAGAATTTCCTGCACAACTGCAGCCTAAGCCCTCCCTGTGACACTGGGAAGCCACTGGCCCTGGTGCTGTCCCTGCAGGTCCTTGCAAACAGCCCCTGTGCAGGTCTGTGCTGGGCCCAGACAGGGACTGAAAGGCTGCAGGAAGGTGTCCCTGGAGGAGCCCTGGCAGAGCCCTGGGGCCAGGAGTGCCACCATGAGGGCAGCAAGCGGGGCCTGGCATGGCCTTCGGGGCGGGAGGGCACAGGATGGGCTCTGAGGCCCTGCCAGCTGGAGCAGGAGCTCTGCAGTGCGGGCAGCACAGAGCCACGGGCTCCCACAGCTCTGCATCCCTCACGGCTGAGGCAGCTGCCCAGGCACAGCCGCTGGGGACACGCAGCCACCCCGGGGCCACCCACAGGGGGACCCTGCTCTGGGACCAGGCCAGGCCAGAGCACCCATTGAGCTGTGCCCGGGGAGGGAACGGCTCTGCCCAGGGACAGGGCGCTGGCAGCAGGGACAGCAGGGCTGGGGGGGACACAGGACTGGAATCACAGCCCAGCTGCCCTAGGACAGGCCCGACAGACAGGCCGTGGGGCAGGCAGGAGTCCCCATCCTCCCTGTGCCCACCTGAAGGCAGGGACATAAGGCATAGGGGGAATGGAGACGCAGCTGGCACCTATCCTTTGGGAGCATATCCCCTTCCCAGGGGCCTTGACAGAATGCCGGGGCTGAGACTCTTCAAGGGGAACCCAAGGATGGATGAGGAGGACGATGCTGAGGTTGCATCAACCCACACTGTGCATCCAAACTGCTCCATGGAGGAGAAAACCAGAGGGGTCCTTATCTCAGCAGATCCCTTCTGAGGGAAAGGTGTTTTGTGTTCCTGCACATGGGTGTCCTTTCTGGACTGCTACTGAAGACCTGCTCCTGCTCTTGGTGCTGTGGAGTATCTACACAACAGAAGCAATGAAGCAGAGAGCAAAGGCCAGAGGAGAGCTTGAGCTGGGGCCAGGAGAGCTGAAGCAGAGGACGTGAGAACTCAAGCAGAGAGTAACCGGGGGAAACATGAAAGAGAAGCAACAGGAATTTTGCTAAATAATGACTAACTAGACAGGGTGTAAATGTAGGAGTATATGCCAGAAATTAGGAAGAAGGCAGCAAACTTTTGGCAAATGCTGAAGAAAAAGACCACAAAGACGAAGAAAACCATCTTTCCTGCTCTTTGTATAACATGTTCTTCCAGAATCTAGATTGTGCAAGTTCTTCTTGAACTCAACCAGACCTACAGTGCTTAAATGGTTCTGATTCGAAATTAAGCCAATTTACACCCAGTCGTTCTGCTCCCTGAAGAGCAGAAAAACAATTGGTCAAAGGGAGGTGGAAGTGAGACCATGCTGCCACTCTTCCGAAAAGTAGGAGAAGGTCTTTCAGGAAGAATTCCTGAAGTCAGCATGCTGTGCTCTCTCTGGTGACAGCGAGACCAGCAAAAAGCAAGTGTAACCTGAGCAAAACACTTTAGTTCTGTGACACCTGGAAGGTGACTAGTGAGACATTATCACTGAGCAATACTTTGATCTACCAGGTGGGAGCAAAATGAAGTGATGCCACTTGTTTTTCAGGAGACTTCTTCATTCCAAGCTCTCCTGGCTCACCCGAGCCCACTTGTGACATCCAACTCTGTCTCAGATTCCCATCCCAGCCAAGCAGCTGTGGAGCTGAAATCTACCTTGAAAAACAACTGAAATAAACTCAAGCTGAATAAGAAACTTTCTTTTGTGGCAGACAAAGAGGTTTGACCAGACAGCAGAGCCCTCTTCAGTCCAGTGAGGGGTAGTGAAGAACTAGTTGAACCAATGTGACCTTGCAGACACTGGCAAGCTCCCAGTTGAACCAAACTGGGGTTTATCTGGGTATAAATTGGGTACAGCAGGCACCAAGGTCTTCACGACAAATGCACCCAGTCATTGCAGCTCTCACTGTAGGTAGAAGACAAGAATCAGTCAAAGCCAGAGGGTGGGAAATGCAGAAATGCATTATATAATTACAGAAAGCGATTCTTGGAACAAGGATTTTTGCATGGAGAAATTTGGGGTGGGAAGGAAAAAGAGGGAGGAAAGGGAGGGAACTTATATTCTAAAGCTAGCAAATAAAGAAAAAAAATTAAGTGTTTTGGCAAAACATGTCATTATGTGACAAGGTAGTTTCTCTTGCAAACAGGTGCACCACAGTTTTAGAAATATTAAATCTTCAGAGGTTTGCATTGCACAATAGATGGCAGCCAGAAAACATGTTGATGTTTTTGGGCAGTATTTTAGATGTCATGGTATTTTTTTTTCTTTAAAGCTTCCATCAGCAGGAGGCAAAGCCGTGCCAAGGAAAAGGAATCAAATCTGGATGCAGCAAGTCTCGCATTCAGACAGAGGCTCCCTGCCAGATGCTACGGGGCCAAATCGGAAACAACCACACTGAGTTCATTATGAAAACTGCATAATCAAAAGCCTACAAAAAGGCAAAAAGAAAAAAATTAATCTGTTTAATACTTGGCTACATTCTCACCTGTTGAAATAGATTTGAAGAAAAATTCATCATAATCCCCTCTTCCTTTTGAAGAATTCCTCCCTGTTCATGAGGTGTCCATGAGATGGCAGGAGTGCACTGTCCTCCAGAGGTTGAAGGACTGTCACAAAGGTGACATTTCCACACCCAGAATCTCACTCTTCCTGTGGGCACTGCAGACAAAACACTGGGTTATCTTTCTATTTATTGCTCATGTAAAGAGATAAGGAAGTGACATCAATGGACACATCTTCAGAGGAGAAATTGCCTGGTGCAATTTCAGCAGCCTCTAGTTTGGTTGACAGAACTCCACTCAGTGCAGACCCTGGATCTGCAAACTCATCCCATGCCGTGCACCGGAATTTGTGACCAGGCACTGCAAAACTGAAAGAGTGGAATGAGAAAAGGATCCAGACATCTGGCAGAAAGAAATCTTGAGGATGGGATTTAGAAATCACAGCTCTCATATTTATGACTGGGGATGACTGTGGACACCCTCAGGGGTGTCCCAGTTTTCAGTTCTTTTTATGATCGCGAGTTCTCCACACAACTGGGGCACAGCTGTGAGCCTGCCCCAGGTCAGACAGGATCCATGGCAGCCCAAGTTCTGTGAGCTGGGCTAAGGGATGGGCTGGCAAGTTGTGCAAGTGCTTCCCTGAGCCAGGTTGAAGAAGCAACATGAAAAGCACAACTAACATTTCAAAGCCAGCGAGTCTAAAGGACATGTGTGTCATCATTTGCAGAGCTGGCTCTTGTTCTCACACCAGGTGGGAATGTGAGAGTTTATGAACAGCCCAGGAGACCATTCTGAAGAAGAAAAACAGCACTGAGTCAATATTTGAAGAGTGTGACTCAGGTAAGTCCACAAAGTTTCAGGTTGGCTCGTCCAGCATCGCTCCTGACCCTGGGATGATGAAGTGGTTTGTACCAACTGAGGAGGAGATGGAGAGTGGGGATGTAATGGAACAGCAATCAGATTTCATGGCAAATGGTTCCTGTTGTCACAGAGCAAACTTCAGCTTGTTCTTTAATAAAATCACAAACACAGTTGTTATCAGGAATGGTGTTGACTCAGTGCTGTGCAATACCCTGATTTGAGGAAAAAAAAAATAGACTAAATCAATGTGAGTGCATAGCAAATGGTTTAAAAACAACTAATGGAAAGATCTTAAAGTGGCTTGGAAATAAAGGATTCATCAATGAATAAAGGCTGTTTCTAATGGACTCTTGCAAGCACTTTCACTTGTGCTATTCATTGTGCTTTGCGTAGGAGCTGCAGGAAAATGGAAGATGATCACATCATGAGAGTTTCCAAACTGTAAATAGCTTCACTACTTAAAATTGCACTGATCAGAGCAGTTTATTTGTAAACAAAGTGCTGTAAAATGAGTTCATTGAATCATTAAGTTTGGAAAAGCCCTCTGTGATCAGAGTCCAACCATTCCCCAGCACTGCCAAGGCCACCACTGACCCCTGTCCCCAAGTGCCACATCCACATGGACTTCAAATCCCTTCAGGGAGAGTTTCTTGCACATTTTTTTTTAAAAGCAACATTACAAATTGGTGGATATTCAGAGATGATGTGCAGTGCATTATTCTTTCAGTTACACACATTCTCACTACTTTTCCTTTTCCTCTTGGACAAAGGGAGATCCTCAGGAGCTTCTCATGGACCTCCTTACCTCTATCCCAGGAAATTCTCAACTGTGCAGGAAACATGGATACATATAAATACTAAATATAAATATAAATATAAATATAAATATAAATATAAATATAAATATAAATATAAATATAAATATAAATATAAATATAAATATAAATATAAATATAAATATAAATATAAATATAAATATAAATATAAATATAAATAGCTGTGGAAGTCTTCTGTGAAGATCTCATTACAGAAGGATCCCAGTATCCACCACTCTTAATCATAGGATAGAATGTCCTGAGTTGGAAAGGACCTGTATGGAAATTCACAGAGCTCTATAAATGACTTTTCAAAACAAAAGTAACTTGGCTATAAGATTTCCACATTTATTCTACTCAAAGGGAAAATTCTTCCTCTGATAGTAAATGAAATTTATACTTTTGGTCTTATTTTTCATTTCATGTAATTCTCTGCTGATGTAGCCTGAGTCCCATGTCATGCCAGAAAGTTTCAAGCTCCTCCACATCTGTGAGCTCAGAGCTGCCAGAAGTAAAAATGGGGAAATTGTTCATTTTTGAGCTCAAATGAGAGAAGTCTGGGTTTCCAACATCATTCATACAAGCCCACCCCAGCCAAGACCTCCCAAAATCAAAGTGAAATCCAACAGAAATCCTTCAGGAGGGGGTTCCAGGCTCTGGAATTCCCTTAATTTTGCCTTTAATAAACTGTTTTTGAGGCCATGTGTCCCCACAGGTCTCCAAGGAAGAAAAATCACATCACAACTCTCTGCTGTGGTTCAGATTGATGATGATGATGAGGAGGAGGATGATTGTGATGAACATCTGGTGCTCAGTTAAGTCTAAGGTTCTTCATCCTGGAGAAGAAAAGAATCCAGGGAGAGCTTAGAGCTCCTTCCAGAGCCTAAAGGAGCTCCAGGACAGGGACTGGGAACAAGGGATGGAGGGACAGGACACAGGGAATGGCTTCACTGCCACAGGGCAGGGATGGATGGGATATTAGGAATTCCTGGCTGTGAGGGTGGGGTAGGGCTGGGATAGAATTCCCAGAGCAGCTGTGGCTTCCCCTGGATCCCTGGAAGTGTCCAAGGCCAGGTTGGACAGAGCTTGGAGCAGCCTGGGACAGTGGAAGGGGTCCCTGCCCATGGCAGGGGGTGGGACTGGATGGGATTTAAGGTTCTTCCCAACCCAAACGATTCCATGATCTGAAGGAATACATAAGGTGGGTAAAAAACATTTGGAGTGCCCCTTGTTCATTTGGAAAATCTTCCCTTGATCTCAGAAAAGGAGAAAAAGGAAGGAGAATTTGAGTAGGGTGACATGAAGGGTGAAACATTTGTCAGAGGAGAAAAGATGCTGAAATCACACTGACACTGATAGAAATGGGGATAAAAAGTGAGAATCCTACAACCTGTGTCTAAAAATCAATCTACAGCATAATGAACATTCCCTTCTTCTTCCCCACTTTGGAGAAAAACCTGAGACAAGGCTTCAGGGTGAGGTTACCTCGTGTAGCTCATTAGAAATGCAAAAGATAAGTTAAACAAAGAGATCATGCTAAAACAGTGGGGCCAAGCACCACAGCCTCCTCCCCTGGCTCCTTGCTTGTCCCCTCTCTTTTCCCTCTTTCTCCATTTGAAAAGGTAGAAGACGCAGGCTCAGAGCTCCTTGGGTTGAATTCACAATATTCTTGGAGCTTTTACGGTTGGAAAGCGCTGCTGATGCATCCAAGGATCCATGTGCAGCGTTTCAGCAGGATTTTAATGACTCAGGGAAACACCATGCCAGCAGTGAACATTTTTAAAAGCTTCACCTCCCCTTGCTGCCTGAACTCGGCCTGGCCTCTCTCTGGGTTTTAACACACTCCATTAACAGGATTCCCCAGCTGAAACCAAACGTAGGAGGTGGAGCACAAGCCTATTTTTGGACATCCAGCACCATGGAATGCACAGAAGTTCCCTTGTCACTGCAGGCTGGAGGATGGGGATGAGCAGGGTGCGTGGGAGAAGGGGGAGTTAGGGAACACATGCTCTGTACCCTGGGGGTTTTTTCCCCCCACAACTGACAGTGGGGCCATGAGAGGAGTTTTGCTGAAAATTCTGAAGGAGAATCTCACACACAGACTTTTAGGGGGTCACAAGAATGTACATGGCACTCACACACACATTAGCTGTTTTTTTAGGGGTAAAGCCCCTCTATCCACCATAGGCCAGCACAGGGTAGCTCAGAGGCAGAGGTGACATTGTCACCTCCTTTTCCCTGTTCTTACCCTGGGAAAGTTGTGCAGGTATGTGCAGGTGGGGCTGGGGGTACAATCAGTGCACAGCTACAGCCCTATGGGTCACCACCACCCCATGGACTGCTCCAGGCTGGAAAACTGGAGAAGGATCTGGAGGTGCTGGTTGAACAAGAGCCAGAGTGTGCCCAGGTGGGCAAGAAGGCCAAGGGTACCTGGCTTGTACCAGCCACAGAGTGGCCACAGGAGCAGGGCAGGGACTGTCCCCTGTGCTGGGCATGGTGAGGCACCTCCAGTTCTGGGGACAGCTCTGGATCTCTCAGAACAAGACATCGAGGAGCTGGAGCATGTCCAGGGAAGGGAACAGAGCTGGGAAGGGGCTGGAGAATTCCTGAGGGAGCTGGGAGGGCTCAGCCTGGAGAAAAGGAGGCTCAGGGGGGACCTTGTGGCTCTGCACAAGTCCCTGACAGGAGGGGACAACCAGGGGAACAGGGACAGGACAAGGAGAAATGGCCTCAAGTTGTGCCTGAGAGGGTTTAGGTTGGATATGAGGAAGAATTTCTCCACAGAAAAGCTTGCCAGGCACTGGAACGCTCTGTCCAGGAACATGTTGGAGTCGCCATCCCTAGAAATGTCCAAGGAATGACTGGACGTGGCACTCCAGGCTGGGTGAGAAGGTGAGGACTCGATGGTTTTGGAAGTCTTTTCCAACCTAAATGATTCCATGGTTCTGTGGGGTGAATCTGGCAGGTGGGCACAGAGCAGCTCCCTGTCCCAGCTGTGATGAGTGTGTGGGGGGACATTGCACACAGAGAGGGGACACTGCACATGTAGAGGGGACATTGTACGCAGAGAGGGGACATTGCACATATAGAGGGGACACTGCACATAGAGGGGGGACCCTGCACACACACAGGGGACATTTCACACCCAGGGGTGGCAGAGGTGCACGTATCAGCTCCCTGCCCATCCAGCTGTCCCCAAGACAGCAGTATCACCCTACCCTCCTCCCTCCTGGGCATGTTGCAAAAACGGGGGGGACTGTCCCATAAACAGGTGACCCCACCCCAGGAAGGCAGGGTGTGTATCTGGGAGCCTCCCCTTCCCACCCCAGCCCTCAGCCCACGGGAAGTGTGCTGGGGGACAGCTGGCACCCCGGAGGTGATCCAGGCTGCCCCTCGTAGGCTGTGGGGTGTGTGTTGGGACGGGGAGCTGTCCCACACTTGGAAATCCTGGGAACCGTCCCTCCTTTTAGGCTGCCAGGTGTTTTATCACACAGATAAGCATTTCAACACCCCCTCCTGCTGTTTACCAGGTGTGGATTGGGGGGTGGAAGCAACTTGCTCTCTCTCACACATATGCAAACAAGCATAGGTGAACCCCTGTTCAGTTTTGGAGGATTTGGAGGAGTGACGTTTCTGTCACCCACGGGTGACTGCAGGTTGTTGAGCCTGTGTTCCTGTGCAGAGTGACAGCAGGAGGGGTGCTGGGGTGTCAGGAACCCCCCTTGGCACCAGGATGAGTTTGGGGGTGTTTGGGATCCCCCACAAGGCAGCAGGGTGAGTTTGGAGGTGCCTCACCCTACCCCAATCCCCTGTAGGGCTGTAGGATGAGGTCCCTTACACACACACACACACAAAATGTGCTTTAGGAACATCTGTCACCCTCGTGGGGCGTCTTGGGGTCGCTGGCCACATCACAGAGGGCTGTGTGAGTAGCCATGGGCACACGGAGTGTCATTCTCAGTGTCACTGTCACACTCACAGTGTCACAGTCCATGTCACACTCTCAGTGTCACACACTAACATCCCACACTGTTGATGTCACACTATGTCACACACTCAGTGTTACACTCAGTGTCACACTCACATTGTCACACACTGTCCCACACTCTCAGTGTCACCCGATGCCCCTGTCACACAGTGCCACACTCTGTGTCACACAGTGTTGCTCTCTATGCCACACAGTGTCAGAGGCAGAATCAGCCCTCAGGCAACCCAAGCAGTAAGAAAGGAGTCAAAACCAAGTTTTTGAATATGAAGTGAAAAATTTAAGTATAGAATATAAAAATATACATATACACACACACACACACATAAATATGTACACATACACATATATACATACACATATGTCTATTAAAATCACTTTTATTAACTAGTTAAGTAACTTTAAGTGAAATTATTATTACTTCAAACTGGACAACTTTGAAGTTATTTCGGTACTTGAAAATCAGTGTTCACATTATTTGATACATGTTCGTTTTCACATTATTTTAAGTACATGAGAAAGACTGCTATAACAGTTTTCTCCACACAAAACTGCCGAAGTTTATGGGCAATTGAAACATAATATTAGAAAAATTAGATTTTAGTTAAACTTAAATAGTTGATTGATCGTCTGTCATCTTATGTTTGCTCAGGTGCGCTTACAATGGGAAAAGATGAAACTGGTAGGTAGGCCTGAAGAAGCACGAACAATCACAACCAGAAACCCATTCTTTGAGAAATTGGAATATCCCCAGAAATCATTTGTATTGTCATTAATAGAAAAGGGTCGAAAGTTCAGGGCGAGGAAGACTCGCCTTACTTCCTCCTTTTAGGATCCCTCCTCACAAAAACGACCCCAGACTTAATTTAGGAAGCCATTTACGCATGTTTAATAGCTATTCAAGCTAATTATCATAGGAAGCAAGGAATGGGAGGGGCTGGTATTATGAATATGTATTTGTCTGAATATTTTGTCAATAAATAGACTCTGTGATCATCTGTGATTTTGCAGTGCTTATTAGGGGGTTACCCCACACTGCTGCCCAGCGCTGAATAAACATATCCTTTCTAACTTTAAATTGTTAGAGAGTCTTTTGTCCGTCACAGTTGAGTATCGGTACTAGACCAATACTCATATTTTGGTAAATCATTTTGTGACTCTGGTGGGACACTTCTCTCTGGCCAAAGGCCAGCGGGGTTCAGGACCTCTCTAGGGCGCCCGCCTGGGATCTTCCTAGGAGAAGGGCTCCTTTTCCTCACTGGCACCCCGGGGAGCAGAACTAGAACTGCTGGAGACTTGGACAAAAAGGTATGTTTAAAAATTAAAGACAGGTACCTTTAAGAGAACCAAATTCATAAGATATGGCAAGGCATCGTGCGCACAGTTGAAAGGCCTAAAGTGGATTTGTTTGTAAGTTTCCGCTGAGCTTGAGCTGGCTTGTGTTCCTGGTGAGGCTGGAACTTGTGCCCGTAGTGGGGGTTTAGTGGCAGGCCAGTGGCAGCTGTCATCGGTAGAGCTCGTGCGGCAGTGGATAGGTGGAAGTTTTATTTGTAGTTTAAAGCAGCGCGGTGGTGATTTCCAGCTTGAAGCACCGGCTGCGAGCATTGGGGTGTGATGACTGCATTTTTGGTTTGCAGAATACAGCGATGGCAGTTTGTGCATGCCAAATGTGTGTGTGTGTTTGAGTGTACAACTTGTTTTTGTGAGCTTTGTGTGCTTGAACTGTGAGTTAGTAGCACACTGTGTGTGTTTTATTTTGTGTGGTTTTAAGAGTGTATTGGCAAAAGTTTTGTATGTGTAAGTTGTGAAAGAATTTTGAAATTTACACCTGAGTAGTAGATACCTAAAAAGTGGAGGAATTTGGAGCACTTGCATTATGTGAATTGCATGAGCTAAGCTGTGTGTGTGTAATTTGACTCTGTGTGTGTGTAAGCAGCAAAACTGTGGACAGGGTATTATTGAGTGAGAACAGCAGTTGTGTGTGATTGAGCTGTTTGTTTCGTGTTTAAAAGAAGTGAGCAGTGTGAGACGATCTAAAAATTATGCCCAACATAGTCAAGTGTAATCCCGGCAACAGACATTGGTGGGGTGATCCGATTTTTTTTGCATAGACAACATCTCTGTTTCTGGTCAACCTTGAAAAGTTTTAATTTTGGCTGTTTGTTTTAAATGTGAAAAATATAGCAAGTTATTTGTGAAGTTTTTAAATTGCTGGTGTAAAGGGTTAGTTTCTAAGTGCAGAGGGGTGAGACAGCGACATGAGTCCAAAGCTGCTGGCCCCCCCCACACCACAGAGAAACTGTGTCTTGGCCAAAATTTGACAGATTCTTGGCGTAGCTTTATGAATACTTAACCCAAGGTATAACAAGAAAGGTTTGGTTTACTAGCAACCTGTAATGGGTAATTTAAAAGAAAAAAATGTTGCTTTGTTATTTCATGTAAGTGTTGTAAGTAAAGCATTTGAAAGTGTTTGGTTGAGATATGAGTTCGCTTAGAGGTGAATAAAAAGAGTTTCTCTTTAGTTGTGCAGTGTGTGTAGTGAAAAACGATTGCCAATTTGTGTTAAAAAAAAAATAACCATTTGTCTTGGTCAGTGACCTGAGCTTTAAAAGAGTTATTTTAAGTGAGTTGGTTCACTGATTTTTCATATTAACCCCTCTTTTGTTGGTTGTTTTAATTTCTTTCCTTTTCTCTTTGCTGGTATAATTATATGTCAAAGAATAAAAAATTCAGAGAATGATCCCAAGCTAAAGGAACTTCCCTGTCCAAGAAAGAGCTGTGACTTTAACCCGTGAGTTGTGTTTTGTTGTGCAGTTTGTTGAAAATTGTAAATTTAATAAATATATAAGTCAAGAATACCTAAAAATGGAATTTATAGTAAACACAAAAGCAACATATTTGATGTTAAAATAAAGATACCTGTAATAAATAGTTATGTTATAATAAAGGGGGCTACTAGCCAGTTTGAAAAAGCATATTTTTACAAACCACTAAAGTATAAATTGGAGAAACAGTAGAGAATTCATTGATTTCTGTATATGCATAAAGGTCCAGCTGCACTTTTGGGCAGGGATCTGCTGGAGCAACTGGAAGCAAAAATAATGTTTAAAGATGGAGAAATTAGTTTGGAGGTAAAAGATCAACAATATGTAAAATTGTTAAGCCTAAAGTTAATAACCAAAGAAATTGAAGCTGAAAATAAAGAAAAATTATTAAAAAAATATGAATCAGGTGTTCCTTAGAGTGTGGACCTCTAATATACCAGGGAGAACTGTCGCCTTCTCAAGGTGTGGCGACCTGGTTTTCGGCCCGGCATGGTGACCCAACCCCAGGGTCACTCGGTCCAAATGCTCCTGACACCAACGTGGTGGAAAACAAATGGCGTTTATTGAGGGGTCTCAAGGGTTCTTATAGCTTGGGTAGTTAGTGTCACTTCCTCCTGCTTACGTCAGCAAGGTACATCCAGGTACCGGGCAGGGGTCTGGTTGCAGAGGGGGGTGTGTCCTAACTGACCGTACAGCACGAGATCTTCCGTACGCATGTCCCTAACTCTCTACATTTCCCCCCTCTCTCATGGTTAGTAAAAATGTGTAAAAGGTAAATGTTATAAGAATTTCGTGGGTTAGTAAGATTAGTACATAAAATTATAAGTGTGTTAGTAACAGGAACGCTTCAAAGTAATTGTCGGTGTTCGACAAACATAATGTTAACCGCTTCTAAACGCTTTTTAACAAATAGCACTAATTTGTTTAATATGCAAGGCCCGAAGGTTAGTGTTAGTAAGATCATGGCGAATGGGCCTATTAGGGAAGAAATTAGGGTGGTGAGCCATGGGGACTGGTTGAACCATGACTCAAACTGTCCCGGTTGAGCTTCTTTTCTCTTCGGGTTCGCTGGCATCTTGGGCGGTGCCAGGCTGCTTGATGGTTTCTCCCTCTCTTCAGGTAGTGGGGTGCGTGGGTTGCGGGGGTGTCTGATGATCTGGTCCTGCAAATAGAATCTCACAACTTTTGTTAGTTTTACTTTGAAGGTTTGGTTTGATAGATTTGAGTGGACACCGCATACCCTCGCCCCGTGAGCACTAGCTTTTGACTTTGTTCTCATTTCCTTAGTTTATTTTTGCTTTGAGTTACTTTAGCTTGGTGAGAATTATAATTGTTGATATTTTACAATTCAATTTTAGTGTTTAATATTGTTCAAGAATTTTCCTTTTACACGATAACTTAGGAGAATCTTCTCCGGATAAGATTCTTCATGTTTATCTCAAAGGAAAAGGTTTTGGCTTTTGCAAGGCTAAATCAACTAGTCCAAATTACTTTATTTTAATTTTAACTCAGAAATATTTGAATGTTACAATTTTCTCCCTTTGTCAGCAAGTTTCAACCTGGCCACAATTGAAACAGACTGAGAGGGTTTTGATAGTAAATATTCTTTTGCTTAGCTAATATTCCAGCCTGGCCAGGGCTGAAACATTAAACTAGGCAAAATATTTTTCTATTATATTTTTAGATTAAACTTTTACTCAATTTTAATAAGTGGTAGAAAACTATGCAAGTTTAATTTGACTGTGAAATATTTTTCACTAAACCAATTCACATAATTTTGATTCACTAAACTTATAATGTTAAAGAAAGTAATATTTTAAAATTTCTCTGGATGGCTAATAACATGTAATGCTAGTGCAATGTATACAAACAACATTAACAAACATTGTGGTGCTAGCTTTGACATACACTTCAGCGATGACGCGTCCATGAAGATGGTTGATCCTGCCTGTGGTCGGTCGATTATCTTTGGTGGGAAATCGATGTCGACAACTGTGAGCAGCCGAGTCCAAGGGGGTTTTGCTGCGTAGCGAATCTCTCCTCCGAAGCCTGTGAGAGCCATGGCTAGGTCTTCGGATATAGTTGTTGACTGTGCGGAGAGCTGTTTGCGGAAGGGCAGGTATATCTTGGCAGGTTCGATGCCCAGATGTCTTAGGGCGAGCTTTCTGCCTTTCATGATGAGGCTGCTGAGGCACTCGACTCCTAGGGAAAAGGCACGTGACGGTTTCCTCGAGACCACCCATTGTATTGGTTGGGCTTTGTCGGGGGGTCCTTGGGCTAAGGCACCCACTCCCCCCTTTTTTGTAAAGTGAACGTACAGATCGATCGGTGCACTTGAATCCCATCTGGTGAGTGCGCCCACTGACATCTGGTGTTCGATGAAGTTGAGCGAGTTTATCGCTTCTGATGTCAGGGTTTTCTGCTCCCATGGGTTCTTTCCTCTCAAGAGGTTGTTTAGAGGGTCCATGACCTCGGGAGGAATCAGGACGATGTTGCAGAGCCACTGTAAGGACCTTACAAGCTGCTGCACGTCGTGGAGCGTTTTGATGTCTCGGCGGATCTTCATCTGGGGGGGAGTTATGTAGGAGCTTGTGATCCCCACTCCTAGGAAGGTGACTCACGATCCCTTTTTTATTTTTGCACTCGCTATCTCGAAGCCGTTTGTCTTTAAGGTCTCGGAGACGGTTGATACCAGCTGGTCTACTTGTCTCGTCGATGGTGCGGCGACCAGGATGTCGTCCATGTACTGCATGATGGTAGCGGTCGGGTTGCTCTGCCGGACTGGTGCTAGTGCTCGGTCTACTGTGATCTGGCAGATGGTAGGGGAGTTGATCATTCCTTGGGGTAACATTCTCCACTGGAAGCGTAGGTTGGGCCGTTGGCTGTTTGGAAAGACGATGGAAAAGGCGAACTGCTCCTTGTCGTCCTCGTGCAGGGGAATAGAAAAGAAACAGTCTTTGATGTTGAGCACTGCACAGGGTTGTTCTTTCGGTATCATCGAGTTCATGGGCAGCAAGGTTTGCACGGGGCCCATAGGCTGGATTCTCTTGTTCACTTCTCGCAGGTCGTGCAAGAGACGAAAGCCTTCACCAGACCGTTTAGGTATTACAAAGATTGGGGTGTTCCATGGGCTTGTGGAGGGTTCTATATGATTCTTGTGCAGCTCACGGCTGACTAGCTCAAGGAGGGCAGTCATTCGAGGCTTGGACAAGGGCCACTGCTCGATCCACACCGGATCGACTGATTTCCAGGTCAGCTTGATGGGCAGTGGTGGGTATGCGACAGTGGCCCTTAGAACAAATTTGTCACCCTAACGTCCAGTAGGGCTAGGGCATCTCTCCCTAACAAGGGTGGGCAATCCGACATGACGTATGTCGTGAGGGTGATAGTCCTTCCTGGTCCTCTCTCGGTGCAGAGTGTTATTGCTATCGGCTGGGTACTTTTGCAGGCTCGGGACAGTCCTCCAACTCCGCCCGCCATGGGGGCTTCTTTGAGCTTCCATGGAAGAGGCCAGTGTATGTCTGGGATGATGGTGACGTCTGATCCTGTGTCCATCCAAAAAGGAAGGCAGATGGCTGAGTCATCGGAGCTGTTGTGGAGACGACACACTGCCCACACGATCGGTGGGTGCTTGCCCACCTTCACGGCGAAGGCCATCCACGGGTCTCGTTCCCATGCTTTCATGGCCAAAGCGACCCAGGGGCCTCGCCCCCAGGGAGCTGTTCTTGGTATTCCTGAGGTGCAGATGGGTTTGATTGAGCCATTGGCTGGGTGATGAAGTTGGTCATTTCTTGAGGGGGTGGTGGGCATGGAAGCTCTGTGCCCCATTGGAGGTTGCTGTTGCTGGGCCGCTTCATGTTCCAGGAGGGAGGAGGCTGGGTACGGCTCGGCTGCCCCCTCCTCGTTTCCCTGAGGCTTGGGTCTGCATTCCTCAGCTAAATGCCCCTTCTTTCCACATGCCCAGCATGGTCCCCTAAGTTTCCCCTGGCGTGGTGGAGCAGCTGCTGGTGGGTGCCCTGACTGGGGGCAATTTACTGCCACGTGGCCTGCCTGGCCACAATTAAAGCATGCCATAATACTGGTTGTTGCAGTGTGAACTGCTGCTTGGATGGGAGCTAGGTGTTCTTCCTTTGCAACATGTCTGATCATGGCAGCAACATTGGACCCAGGTGGCAGTGATCTTAAAATGTCCTTGGTGGCTGAATTGCATTGCTGGCGTAAGCAGTCTGCGAGCACAGGACCCTTCACCTCTGAGGGTAATACTGAGGAATCCAGTGCTGCCTGAAGGCGGTCCACAAACTGAGTGAAGCTCTCACTCTCACTCTGCCTTATAGTGGACCATGGCGATGGCTTGGCTATTACTTTAGAAGCAGCACGGATGGCTTCTGGGGCAGCACGGGTTGTTGTCATAACCTCATGGGCCCGCAAGCCCTCTGCCTGTGCCTGGGTGGTGATCATAGTTGGGTCTGTGCCCATTAGCCTCTGTATGCTGGAGCCGTGCAGTGGATGGTCTGCCCCCGTTACCAGGGGTAGCTGCTTTGCACAATTGCCCTCCCATTCCTGTTTAAAAACGATTATCCCCGCCCCATCGAAAATCAGCCTGCACGTCTGTTTGATATCAAAGGGAAGCATATCATCGCCTCCAAAAACGCTATCGATGAGTGTGGAAACCATGGCAGAATTAATCCCCCTGTCCGCAATCGCTTTAACAATTGCTTGCACATCTTTCGGGTTTACCGGCGAGTAGGTTCTTTGGTTCCCGCCCGTGCCACCCACGCGGACCGGGAACACCAGCTTGGCGGACGGAGTCCATTCTGCGCAAGCTATCTTTATTTTCCGCCACTCTGTAAGCGGGGTTCGATCTTTCTCTGATATCCCCTTAACCCATGCAGGAGCGTTGCAGCTAGTGATCTTATATGCCACCGCTCCCTGTTTGTTAAAGCCCGATCCGGTATCGGACTCGTCCTCCGACCACCTCTCCAGCTCGTCTGAGCTTGAGTCAGTGTCCGAGCTGGAAGTCGACTGGCTGGGCGCTTCCGGAGAGCTTAGCCGTTTTCTCGGGCTCCGACCCCGCCCCTTCTTGCAGGGGTCGGACCGTTCCCTCCCCCTGGGCTCCCTCCGCCTCCTGCTGGGGGAGGTTCTTGCCCTATAAGGACTTGATTTAAAATGAGCGCTGTGATTGGTCTTGGGCGCCTTCTCAGGGGCCGTCCCTCCACCGCCCTCGCCCGCGCTTGCGCTGTTCGCTGCGCTCCCGGCATTTCCGCCCCCCACGTCATAGACACGCGGTCCGGCGCCATTTTCAAACCCATATGGCGGCGGTTTTCCCTTTAATTCCGTGGCCGTTTCGGGCTCCGATACTATGTCCGCAACCCGCGCCTCCTCCGTGAGCCCCTGCCAAAACGCCCGCGCGTGTTCCCCCCCCTCCGATGGTGAGTCCGGTAGCAGAGGGGGTTCCGGAGTTCCGGAGTCCCCGCGTTCGACTGGGTCTAAGTCTTCCGCGGTTTGCGTCGCAGCCCCGATCTCCAACAGCGACGTGGCTAATAAACAAGTCGGCACGGCTTTCCAGGTCTCCCGCTTCTCCCGAGCTTCTCGCAAAGCCTGCATCACCCTCCCCCACGATTTCAGAGTTTTTCCCAAGCCCGAGGACATGGTGTCCTCAGCCAGCACCTTTGTGCACTTATCCCATATCTCCGGATGGAGAACATCCACTGGGCTTTCTATCGCCCCCAGCTTAATCAATCTCGGCACTGCGAGAATAAAATCTTTAAGCTGACACTGTATACCATACTGCGTACAAATCTGACTTATGACCTTCGCGATAGCGTCCATGCTCTTCGCTGGTCCGGGGGCGTCCCGCCCGCCGCTCTAGCGCAGCTGAGCGGCCGCCGGCGCCTCGTCCAGGCGAACCCTGAATTCCAGGCGTAAATTCCTCCCGGGTTTCGGCACCAGATGTCGCCTTCTCAAGGCGTGGCGACCTGGTTTTCGGCCCGGCACGGTGACTCAACCCCAGGGTCACTCGGTCCAAATGCTCCTGACACCAACGTGGTGGAAAACAAATGGCGTTTATTGAGGGGTCTCAAGGGCTCTTATAGCTTGGGTAGTTAGTGTCACTTCCTCCTGCTTACGTCAGCAAGGTACATCCAGGTACAGGGCAGGGGTCTGGTTGCAGAGGGGGGTGTGTCCTAACTGACTGTACAGCACGATATCTTCCGCACGCATGTCCCTAACTCTACAATAAGTCCAAGTGCAAGACCTGCATTTTGGCCACAAAAACTCCCTGCAATGTTATAGGCTGGGGATGGTGTGGCTGGACAGTGCCTAGGCAGAAAAGGGACCTTGGGGCAGTGATGGACAGCAGGCTGAACATGAGCCAGCAGTGTGCCCTGGTGGACAAGAAGGCATTGACTTGTATCAGGAATGGTGTGGCCAGTGGGAGCAGGGCAGTGATTCTCCCCCTGTGCTTGGCGCTGGTTGGGCAGCACCTCGAGTGCAGTGTCCGGTTCTGGGCCCCTCAGTTTAGGAAGGACATGGAGGGGCTGGAGCATTTCCAGAGAAAGGCAACAAGGCTGGTGAGGGGCTTGGAAGACAGGTCCTGTGAGGAGCAGCTGAGGGAGCTGGGGTTATTTAGCCTGGAGAAGAGGAGACTCTAAGGTGACCTCATCACTTTCTACAACTTCCTAAAATGTGTTTGTAGTCAGGGGGGGTTGATCTCTTTCATCAGGCAGCAACTGACAGAACAAGAAGGCACAGTCTTAAGCCACACCAAGGGATTTGTAGGTTGGATATTAGGAGAATGCTTTCTACACAAAGAATAATAAACTGCTGGAATGGTCTGCCTGGGGAGGTGGTGGAGTCACCATCCCTGGATGTGTTTTAAAAAAGACTGGATGTGGCACTTGGTGCCATGGTCTAGTTGAGGTGTTAGGGCATGAGTTGGACTCTATGATCTTGGAGGTCTCAGCAACTGAGTCATTTTGTGATTCTATGATCTCTCATTGGATCTGAGGCCTGAAAAAATGTTGCCCTCTTTAACACCAAGTTAGTGTTAAGGAGTCCTATCTTGATATTTTGGAAATTTGGTGAGAGTGGGGTCTCACAGTGATTTACCAAAATACGAGTATTGATCTAATACCGATACTCAACTGTGACAGACTAAAGACTCTCTAACAATTTAAACTTAGAAAGTGTATGTTTATTCAGTGCTGGGCAGCAGCATGGGGTAGCCCCCTAATATGCATTTCAAAATTGCAGGTGGTCAGAGAGTCTATTTATTGACAAAAGGTTCAAACAAATACATATTCATAATACCAGCCCCTCCCATTCCCCACATCCTATGGTAATTATCTTGAATAGCTATTAAGCATGAGTGGTTGGCTTCTTGAATTAAGTCTGGGATCATTTTTGTGGGGAAGGGTCTTAAGAGGCTGAAGTAGGGTGAGTCTTCCTCACCCTGACCTTTTCTATTAATGACAATACAAATGGCTTTTAGGGCAACTCCAGTTTTGCAAAGCATGAGTTTCTGGTTGCAATTGTTTGTGTTCTTTGGACCTAACTACTATTTTCATCCTTTCCCATTGCAAGCACAGCTAAGCAAACATAAATTGACAGGCAATCAATTATTTAAGTTTCAGGTAACTATCTCAAGCCCAGTTTCTTCTAACTTTTAACTAAAATCCTAATTTCTTTAAGATTAGTGTTTCAAGGGGAGGTTTACATTGGACATTAGGAAATATTCCTCACAGAAAAGGTGATTGTGCATTGGAATGGGCTGCCCAGGGAGATGGGTGAGTCACCATCCCTGGAAGGGTTTCAGGAAAGACTGGATGTGGCACTGAGTGCCATGCTCTCGGTGACAAGGTGGTGTTGGGTCACAAGGTTGGACTTGATGTTCTTAAAGGTCTTTTCCAGTCTGGCTGATTCTGTGATGATTGTGACACTGCAGGGCCCTGGGGAAGCAAGGGACCATTGTGACACTGCAGGGCCTCATGGAACTGACAAGATCGTTGTGACACTGTGTACAACATGGCACCACAGAGCCAAGGGGCCATTGTGACACTTTGGGGTTACATGGAAGCAAGGAGTCCATTGTGACCATCTCAGTCCTCATGGAACCACAGAGGCCACAGTGACACTGCAGGGCCTTGTGGAACCAAGTGGCCATTGTGACACTGTGGAACCAAGTAGAGCATTGCTGCTCTGCGAGACCTCATGGTACCAAGGGTCCATTTTGACACTTTAGGGACATGGGGGACTAGGGATCCATTGTGACACTGGATCCCAGGGAACTTCGTGAGACCAAGGAGTCCCATGGAACCAAAGGGACATTGCGATACTGGGAGGCCTCATGTAATCATGGAGACCATTGTGACACTAGGGCCTCAAAGAAACATGATGATACCAAGTTTTCTGGGTGTGTTGATCTGCTGGAGGGTAGGAGGGCTCTGCACAGGCACCTGGACAGTCTGGATCCAGGGGCCAATTCCAATAAGGTGAGGTTTAACAAGACTAAGTGCCGGGTCCTGCACTTTGGCCACAACAACCCCTGCAGTGGTCCAGGCTGGGAAGAGAGTAACTGGACAGTGGCCAGGCAGAAAGAGGATGGGGGCAGTGATAGGATAGCAGGCTGGACATGAGCCAGCAGTGTGCCCAGGTGGACATAAAGGCCAATGGCACATGGCCTACATCAGCAATGGTGTGGCCAGTAAGACCAGGGCAGTGACTCTTCCCCTGTGCTTAGCACTGTTTGGCATCATCCCAAGTCCTGTGTTCAGCTCTGGACCCCCCAGTTTAGGAAGGACATAGAGGGGCTGGAGTGTGTCCAGAGAAGGACAACGAGGCTGGTGAGGGGTTTGGAACACAAATCTTGTGAGGAGTGACAGTGTGAACTGGGCATGTTTATCCTGGAGAAGAGGAGGCTCAATGAGAACGGGTGGTGTAAAGTCACAGGCTGGACTTGATGATCTCCAAGAACTTTTCCAGTTCCGCTGATTCTGTGATTTTCTGAAACCACCCCTGGAGCAGTTGCAGGATGAGCCGTGGGCCTCCTCTTCAGATGGTCCAGCAGCCCAGGTCCCTCAGCATCTCCTCACAGGCCCCAAAGCCCATCCTGCCAGTCCTGCAGAGCCTCTCCAGCCCCTCCTCATTGCCCAGAACAGGGAGCCCCAAAGCCAGACACACCAGCCCAGATGTGTCCCTGTAAGAGTCAGTCCAAAGATTGCCTGATGTGCCTCACAATCATCGTCAGAGACTGAGACCCTGAGACCCCCACCACTCGCTCTGGGCAGGAACCACAGAGTCTAGCCAAAGCGAATTAAGTAGACTGGGTTTGATTGTGTGCTGTACTGTCACGGTGCGCTGCGCCCTAGCAAGGTGCAGGCTGAACCGTACTTTCCTGCAGCTAAACAACAGGCCTCACTCACAATGGTCCATAAATCTCCCCACCTTTTGGCCAGCAGCCACTCACCTTGAAATGGACTATAAAATTATCACTCTCCAAAGAGACCTTTGAGACTTCTTTCTCCCCACGGATGGAAGATATCGCCGGATGATCCCAGGACATCCCATCTGTTGGTAGCTATTCCCCCCTATTCTTTCTGTCTCCCTGTCTCTCTGTCTCTCTGTCTCTGTCCCTCTCTCTCTCTCTCTCTCTCTCACTCTCTCTCTCTCCTCTCTCTCTCTCTCTCCCCCTACTTCATCACCTTTTTATCTCTCTCCTTCTCACCATTACCCCAAAACTCAAAACTGAATTGTTGGCCCTTAATAAATTGCTTTGCTGCTTGCTGCTGAACAAACCTTAGTCTCTTGCTGTTGTATTTTGCACCCTGCAGTCGAATGAACCATCACGACCCCAGCTCAGATTCTGTGGACCGTGACAGTCCCCTGAACTGTGGTGCCTCTGGCAAGGGAACAGCACAGGGCACTGCAGGACCCTGCAGACAATTCCTGAAGCACTTGCAGGATGATCCTGCTCCCCAAGGGATGTTCCCATGGTGGCAAGCTCAGGAACTGAAATGGGGAGTGGGGCCAGAGAGGAAAGGACAAACAGAGATGAGCTGTTTGCAGGGGAGGGAAGAGGGATCAGCAATAGGAAGATATCTGGAGCAGGGTAGAGTAAAGAAAGCAAAGGTGGTGCAAAGGAAATGCTCAGGGCAGTTTGGGGGTGGCTGCCAGGCAGCCCTGGCTCTGAGCAACAATATCTGCAGTGGGACAGGAAATGCACAGCTCATGGAACAAACTTTCTGGATGACTTCAGAGGACCATGACAAACCTGAGTGGTTTCCTGCCTGTCCTCCAGCCCTTACTGGCCCCAGGGGATGAAGGCATTTGTGCTCACTCAGGTCCATCTCCCCCAGTTCTCTTCAGGGCCCTTCCAGGTCCTACCAGTACAACCCAGTCCCTCCCAGTACACCATAATTCATGCCCACTTCCTTCCAGGTCCCTCCAGTGTCACCACAGTGTGCACTAGTGTCTCTCAGCTTTCCCCACAGTGTTCCCAGTGTCCCCAGTTTGTTCCAGTGTCCCCTAGATTTCACTCATGGTATCCCCTCTTTGCCCCAGTATGGCCCAGTATCACTCACAAGGATGTCCCACTATGTCCCAGTCTGTCTCTGTGTACCTCCACAGTCCATCCCATCCCACCCAGATTCCCCCACCCCCCGCATTCCTTGTCTTACCAAGGTTCTCCCAGCAACTCCCCAGTGTCAATCTCAGTATGTCCCAGTGTCTCCTTTAGCATTACCAGTGTTTCCCAGTATATATCAGTCCTTCCTAGTATCACTGCCAATATGTCCCGCTGTCTCCCACAGTGTTCCCAGTGCACCAATCCTCCCAGTGTCAATCCCACTATGTCCCAGTGTGTCCCACAGCCTTCCCTGTGTTCCCAGTATGTCCCAGTCCTCCCCAGTGTTTCCAAGGAAACTTGAACTTCTCACAGTTGCCGTGGCACCCAAACCCAGCAGTGGGGTCAGTGCAGTGGCCATGGCCACAGCCCCTGGCAGTGGCCCAGTGCAGGTTGGGATGATGATCCACCCTCACAGCTGGCCCAGGGCAGCTCTGCAGTGGTTTTGGTGACACATTGGGCTGGCACACACATGAGGAGTATGTCTGTTTGCAGCACAGAAAACTATGAGTTTTAGATTGCTTAAAATACAAAAAATAAAATTAAAAAAAAAAAAAGGAGAAGCATCTCTTTTACTGAGTGTCAGCCAGTTCTCCAAACAAAGCAGGTCCCAGGTGAGGGAGGACAGACAGGATGGGGCTGGGGAATGTGAAGCAAGGTTGTCCACACTGGGTCAAACCTCAAGGCACAGCTTCTCTGAGCAGGCCAGACCTCCTGAGGAGAGACCTTGGATCAACATCAATTACAGAATGCTTTAATCACCTCTGCTCTGACCAGAACAGTAACAAAATGCACCCTTTAAAATAGGAATGGATATTTCTAAGAAGCTCTTTGAATAATTCTCCATAACT
This sequence comes from Catharus ustulatus, assembly GCF_009819885.2. Classification (NCBI taxonomy): domain Eukaryota; kingdom Metazoa; phylum Chordata; class Aves; order Passeriformes; family Turdidae; genus Catharus; species Catharus ustulatus. The sequence continues at coordinate 276,919 of NW_024879543.1, forward strand.
GGAGTTGAAAACCATTGTAATGAACTGCACTGGACCAGAGGGAAATCAAGGCAGAGCCATGGTTTGTCAGGACTTGCTTGATCTCCAGTTTCCCCAATAGTGAATTTGGTGCTGCTAAGGAGCTCCAAATAATATTTTGGAAATATTGGCTCTCTCTCTCTGCAGTGCTGCCTTTGCCAGGAGCCCAGCCCAGCTCAGCAGCACAGACACAGCACAAGGACTTTAATGACCCCCTCAGGGTTTGGGGCTGAGTCCCTGAACATCAGTCCCTGAGAGGGAGTTGAAGAAACCTCTCAAGAACTCCAAGTCAGATTCAAATTCCACAAAGTTTCTCTTACTTTTAGTGAGTCCTACTGATAAACATGAAGAAGTTTCCCAAGGGTTGAATTAGAGCAGAAAATTGATGACAAGGATGTTAGGTAGGAAAAAATAGGGTTAAAGGAGGAAAAGAAACCTTTAAAGAATTCAAAGTCAGAATCAAATCCCAAAGTTTCCCTGAAGTTCTAATGGGTCCCACTGAGGGACATGGCTGAGAAAGAGTTCCCAGGTGCAGATTTATTGTTTTTACTGTTATATTTTGTAAGTGTGGGATTATTGTTTTTATGACATATTTTTAAGTATAGGATTATTGTTTTTATGTTACAGGTTTTGGTGGAGATATTTTCTTTTACAAATGAAGCAGAGAAATGTGACTTCTGAGTTGGTTTAGAAAGTTAAGTTTATTTTTTTTATTTTCTGTCCAGGCAGAAAGGGTAAGTTTGTCTTACAGAGGTTGGCTTAGAAGTCACAAGACTTATGTTTACAAGGTCTTTTCAGGATTTATTAATGAATAAAACACTGTCAACAGAGATATTTTTGTTTCTAATTCAATACTATTTCATCTTACTGACTCATACTGGAGTGTGAACATTCTTAGCCAATTGCATCCTGACACACAAACTCACATTGCTGCACTCTAAAACTTCTTGTTACCTTTGTAACTACCTTTATTTCTTCTATATGTTAAATTCTAAAGCTAAACTTGTCTCTACCTAACTGTGTTTAATTCTAAGCTGTGGCTTACAGACCCAATGTTCTGAGAATTCCTTGCATTTTGAATTCTAACACAGCAAGTGAATGAACTGCTCTGGATGTTGCCAACAGCCTCCATCAGCTCCAGCTGAGCTTTGGCTTTTCTAAACATATGAACACATGTTCAGGTCAGATTTCTGAATTCTCCTCTGTAGCTTGTCCTCACTTCCACCGCCTGGTTGTTGTGCTGTGCTCGTGCCTGTCATTTGTCCCTGAGGCAGCACAGCCCCCCTGGCCAGCACAGGCCC